>NC_091823.1:106175535-106438035 GCF_038994185.2 Dermacentor albipictus
GCTCAAACAAGCGTTTCGAGACAGATGGACGAAAGAGAGTAAGACGGGTAGCGGGAGCCACACTGGATAAACCATAAATGTCGCGGCAGCGTCTTTAGCGAGTACATGTTCATGCATTGCCAAGCAACTGCCGAGACGGTCATTGCCTAATCTAGTTTGGCTTCGGGAACTATAACAATGGATGGAACAGATTTCTCTGTGGCTGGGTCCGTGCACCTGCTCCAGCCAACATATCTTCGGTAGCCATGGAAACTGTTTCATTCACTCTCTTTCAACCGTGACTTTCAAGATCCAGGCATGTCGTCTCTGTGGACACTCTCTATCTGCTTGTTATTGCCGGTCCCGTTTACAATTCAGTGCAATCCGTGTAGCCTCTAAGACTACAAAGTCCTTGTTGTTGTTGTTGTTTTTATTGAGGCTGAGCACCAAGTAGCAAGTACACTTTCTTTCTTCGACAGCTCCCGGATTGCCGCGCCTTAGAGAAAATCTAGAGCACAATGCACTTCTAAAAGCACCCTTGTGTTCTTAGACACACGCTGTTATTTCTTTATTTCTGGCTTCCGAGCGTTCTTTGTTAGTGTTCCTATCCAAAATGTGGCTTCTCTCTTACTCTCGCTACTTATGAGCTGTATTTGAACTTCTGTGGCAAATTTCCGATGTCTCGTGACTGAAGTGGGCGAGCTGTTAGCTTACCTTTATGAGAAAGCTTGTCTGTCATTTCTTTTTATCCAATCAAGCCGCAAGCCACAGTGATCGATGAACCCTCGAGTTCAAAATATACATAGACAACCTCAAAACAACGGGGATTAAAGTGGTTTTTTTTTTTCGTAGTGCACGTCCCCTAACGCTTACTATTACGCTTCGGCAACTGGGCTACCTTCGATATGCCAGGTGGTATGCCATCCTTGGCGCTGTCGATTTCTCTCTCCAGTAAGTTGCATAACTGCACTGAAAAGAAGACTGCGAGATGATCTTCCTTAAAAAGCTTACGTGTTAATCTGCAACTCAGTCTCCTAAAACCGGATGCCTGCTTTTGATAACTTTTGAAGCGCGAGGCCTGGCCACCGCATGAGAAAGAAGCGGATAGGCTCTCCCACTCTCCTCCTTCCGAAACCCCATCTCGGACAAAATAATGCTTACTACTACTACTACTACTACTGCTACTGCTACTACTACTACTACTACTACTACTACTACTACTACTACTACTACTACTACTACTACTACTACTACTACTACTACTACTACTACTACTGCTACTACAAGTACCGCAAGTACCTCTTTTTATTAACGAAGAGTATATTGTGACCGTGAAATACCGCAGTTTCAATACCGCAGTTAGATGTTTAAGGCAGCATTTGCGCGTAAATGAAGAAATTAAGCGCCTACTTATAATTCTTGTCATAAATACCGGTGTTACTGGTCAAAAGACATCCATGAATTACCTGATGGATGGTGATAAACTGGTGATCAAAATGGTGAAACAAACAGGTGATCAAAGACTGATGCTGCTTCGTCTACTTTCGGGTGATTTCGCAACAATCGAGGGGTACTTGATGGCTCCCTTTTCTCGTCTGTGACAATATAATGGGCTCGACCGAATAGGTGGGAATGTTTGCAAGAGCTCACACCAGTACTGCTCCTAAACCAATCTAACACAGTTACGCGTGCCTTAGACATTAAAGTGGAGTTAAATATTACATGTTATTGCAGTTGAGCTAACACTGAAAATGAATAAAAGAAATGTACACAATTAGGTACTATAGGACTGAAGAGGTTAAGAAAGGGGCCTTTGCAGAAAAAATTAAACAGTCAGAAAGAACAGAAGATACAATACGACGAGCACTTCACTAACGATTTATTCCTTACAGACACCTAGAAAACTAGAAAAAAAAGAAAAACGCAATACAAATCTACGAAATAAGAATCTAAGAATACGACTCAGCGAACAAGTACGAAATATAAAGGCCGAACTACCGTTGAGGCGATGCGTGCCTATTTTCTGGCATGAATAAACACTATGATGCCGCGTAATATATTAAATGAATGAAGAGTGCAGCATCCATGGGGCTACACTCAATAATCGTTTGTTCTTCGGGTTCAGTTTACCCAAGTCTCAACAGATTACTTATCATTTCTTTCTTTCTTTTACTTCGAGTTACAATACTGTGCCCAAATATGCCTGACAGGAACCATCGACTATTCGAATAAATACAGTGAAAATAGAAAGTGTCGGTTCAAGAGCAAGGCGGGCGCTTTTCATGGTAATAACTATTTTATGACTTGCTAGAAGCTTTTTCTAAGGCACAATTTTCTTTTCGACCGTCTTCGAGAATAACACGAGCCGGGCTGTTAAAAGAGCAGCAACTCCACAGGAGTACCATTACGGTGAGAAACGGAAATATGTAGCCTACTGGCCGAATACAAGGAGAGCTAAGTAGCAACAGTTCGAGTAAGAAGATGCCCAAAGCAGATGAAGTTATTGATAGATGGCGTCACATTCGAGAAGGGTATTTTGCCTGACAAATCCGTGGTCATCTCTTTTCACCTTCAGTAACGTTAGTATACCACGAACCAAAGGTGTTATGATTAATGTAGCTTGCATAATGACCGTATCATGCGACTTTGTCCAGTTTGAAATATCGCCTTCCCCATTTATTCCGAATAGGCGTTTGGGCATCAGTGAATACGGAAGCCACCACGGGCGGGTTAGCTTTTACGGTGAAGGAAAGCTTGGTTAGGGGCTGTAATATTGAAGCAAGAATAATTCAAGTAATGAAATGTCGCTGAAAGGTGGCTTAGCAGTGTGCTGCGAGCAACCAAATTTAACACGTTTGCAATGACGTGAGAAAATAGACAATAAAGAAAAAAGTGAGAGTGCTTTGTCTGCAGTACATCCAAAGGGCAATTTACCTTCGATTATATTTTTACACGTATGCTTCTAATAGTCCAATTTCACTGCGCCATGCAATCTATCGCCGATACTTCAAAGAACAAAAAACAACGTTCCAGACAATTCTCAGTGCTGCCATCTGTCTTCTCCTGGATATGCCGGTCATGCTCAGCGCATTCTTTTACGCCCTTCGAAGATTTCATTAGATATAAGATCCTGAATCACAGTCACTGCACGCTTATTTCATTCTTTATACATTATCGACAAATCGATTCGTAAATTCCGCAATAGAGCTTCTCCAATAGCCGGTGCTCCAGGCGTGAGACGGCACATTCCATCCGCTCTGTTTCTCAACAGAGGGTATTATGGAACAGAGACAAATGCGTCTGGGAGAAATAGCTGCTCTTCCGTCCTCGAGCGATGTACAAAGCACCTGCTTTACATGTGACTAGGACAAAGCTGCATACCATGCTAGCGCTTCGTCGCGTACGCCCTCGACTTGTTCCCCGCGCAGAGCTGCGTTGAATGTTTCTCGTCGGTCTGGTGGAGCGTGAGTCGAGCATAGAGCAACCGTCAGCAAGCTCTGTTGCCTGTAATTGCGACTTTTTTTGGCGATCATCTTGTCTCTCCGCTATGAAAATGATCACGACATATTCCGTTCTCGTGCAATAAACAGGGCGTTTTCTTACTCCATCTTCGATGAACGTAATCTCAGACAGAAAACAAGAGGCGCGAAGAAACAAAAGCGAATCATTGTTCCGCAATAAGAAAAAAAGAATGCGAGAGGTTGCTGCCCACTGCGCTAAGCCTTCTTGAAATATAGGGAAAGAAAACGAACGACAAGACTCAGAAGCCAAAGCTGGTTCTCTGGTGGTAAAATGGCAGCCCAAGCGTGATGGTCGCGGTCCTGCAATGTTTAGCAGTAGGAAAATAGAGCTCGAGGACGATGAGGCGAGATAAAAGCGCTTGGAACGTGCGCTGAAGCGGCTAACGACTTGGCTAATTACTCTATAATTGGTAGTTCCTTTTCTTTTCGCAAGCTCTTGAGGACGTTGGCGCGCGTCCTCCTACTTTCCATTCGCTGCTTGCTATTTACTTTTTTATGCTTGTGCAGAAATCTAATCTCCCTGCTGTGTCCGGCCCAACTGAGAACGTTGATGAACGAAGCCAGTGCTGCAACCGAGTGCGCTATACGGACGCTCAGTAGCTGCTCTAGTTGAACTCGTAGTTTCGAAACAAGGGGGATAGTCGGCCCTGGACTTTTGGTAGCGGCGATCTATCACGAATCGCGTAATCTGCCTGCATCTGTCTAGTTTTTCGCTCGGCGTCCTTGTTTTCTGTGCGCCTGTGCACGTGGGAGCTATGTGACTGACTTAATTATTTTCGTGGAGTCGACCGTTCAGTGCTGCGTGTATTTTTGCAAGTGACAGCACGCTCAGGCTTCCAGGTTTAAAGCTTGCTTCGGTTTAAAACTAGAAAGGTAAGCTTGGCGTAGTTGGCGTCACAATTTTTTCACTTCATATTGTCTCATTTTCTTTTTACACAGTGATTAAGCAAGGACGATCAGTAGAGCACGCACAGCTTCGGCGTGAAGATGTAAAATTTTTCTGCCGTTCCGTAGAAAATACAAACACTGCAGCATGCGCCTGGCGTTAAGAGAACATTGAATTGTTGAAGTTCCTTTTTTTTTCACATAACATTTCATGAAAAAAAATGAACAGCGACATACGGACACAATTTCATTTTTTTTAAGGCTGTTCGGGGGGGGGGGGGGGGGGGCTGTCGTCGGGCTTAATGTCGAGTACACCATAAACAAGAACAATTAGCCGATTACAGGGATCACACAAATAAAAGAAGACATCCTCATCTCCGGTGCAATATATATAAAGACTATTAGTTATCAACAAGTTCGGACTGAACCTCACAGGAAAATATATCACATAAGATATTTTACGGAATAACGTAATCCACCTGTTCTCAAGTAAATCGGGAAGCCAGACTGATTGCAGGCAGAGCATAAAGTCTTCGATTGTAAACTTTGTTCTTCAAATACCCGCATTAAGCTTTCTCTATATTTATGCTTCCCCGATTTTCCCGGAAAATCTCTGGACGGTCCTCCGTATATTTTCCTCTTAGTTGTCAGGTGTTCAAGCCTCAGAGGAATGTTTTCAAAATTCGCAATTTTTGTACCTCTTCTCTCCGCCCTATGCACTTCTTTTAGTTACAGTTACCACACTTTCCTGCTGCCAATTGTCATTCAAAACATCTTTGCAATAGCTCTAGAGGGCGCCACTAGGGCTCGATCCAGGAAGGACAGGAAAAGTGAAACCTATAGGATAGAGCAAAACAAACAAAAAATAAAAAAGGAAGAAACAAAGGTCAGTATTGATCGCTGTGTTGCCAAAGGGCAGTCATTATCCCTCGATTACAAGGCGAGAACTGAAGCGGTTAGAGTGCGAAAGGGGCCTGCTTGTTCCTGCTCGTTGAAGACAGCTATTCTCGCTAGCGTGAACCGAAGTCTAGCGCTGATTGCTTTTGCCAGAGAGCGGTTCGCTATTCGTCTCCATGCTCAGAGCATCACCCTCGGGGCGTCCGCTTGTTCCTTATAGCACGCTTGTTGACTTCTCGGGAGGCGCTATCCTTGGAATGAAAGTACAAAAGGGGTGCCCATGTGCCCCCCTTTGCCGTTTGTTGTGCACTGGTTGCCGCAGAGACTTTATTTGCCTTTTCTTCCCACGCCCTCGCGTTTCATTTAATTAAGCTGCGCAATCTGAGACAAACGTGGAACAGGAAAGTATTGGTGCAAAATACTTGAAGCACTCGGGAATACATTACACTCATGTTCTGGTGTTGTGGCTGTGCTTCTTTCATAAAACCGTGAGTTCGTGCAGTCGGCATCGTCAGGCTACCTTCTCAACTGACTGCGCACTCAGATAAGCTCCTCCCTTATTATTGGGCGAAAAAAAACAGATGTAGAGCCAACGCAGCATCGGAATATTCATGATGAGTAGCTTGCTTATTTTAGCTGAGTTAGCCACAGTAGAAGATGACACGAGCACAGCTTCGTTCGCTGTAGCTGTCGACCTCACGACGAAATAGGAAAACTATGATGCTCTTCGAGGAAAGAAGGTTTGTGTCAAGTAATGCACAGACAAATAGGACACATGCCTAAATGCAAGACTTCATACCCAGTGTGTCACGGTGGTGCACTGGTTCTGTGGGACTGGCCAAGGATGGACGCATACCTATAGTGACCCATACCCAGTTACACGCACCAATGCAGAAGTCTTTTAGGGCATATAGCCACTCATCCTAGCTGTCTTCCAGAAGAGACAGCAGCCACCAGAAGCAGCCACGGGAAAGTCGCAGGAAGGGATAGAGCAAGCTCCACTTTAACGTACACAGATACAACACACTGTGGCAATCGATGTTTCGCTAAACGTTCGACATGTACCTGGTTTTCCAGCAATATTTGATGTCTTGCAAAGCTTTACCAGAAGAAGCAACGTGTTTGTACTGAGTGAGCGATTGCATGTGAGGTGTGAGCATGTGTGCGTCTGACGACAGCAGCATGAACAACGACGACGGTGATAATATGATGGCGACGTCGATGGTATGCGGACCAATACTTAAGGCGATAAACATACATCTTGAGCACCTTTTCCTCAAGTTTGCGGTATATATCTAACCACTTTCGCCCTACCCCATCGCCCAAGTTGTTTACTTGCTTGAGCCACTAGGTGTATTCTGGCTGCTTGCCTTGCCACTCAAACATTGTGGCCCACTGGAGTAGACAACTGAGTCCCGTAGTCCCGGAGCCCCGGAGCATGCCCCACTGGGTATTCGCCCTAACAGACATCTTCGACACTGTGCGGCAATTGCTATAGCCATCGCGGTGTCACTATAAAATGACACTGCAGCGTGTACAGAGGGAAGCGCGAGAGAGGAATCTAAGTGCACTGCACGCCTCATGGTTGCTCGGTGAGCTCTCTTAGCTTCCCCATGCCTCGTTCAGTAAAGCGCCTTGAGGTTCAGGAGTTAACGCTCAAGCGCTGCCACTGTGTCTCCGCGGAAATCGCACAAGACTGCGTTGTTCACGTGGAGCAAATGCAGGCGAGCAGCCATAAGCGGCCATTATGCAATCATCATAACATATAAAACATCTTATTGTCAATTAAATATCGATAATACGAACTATTGTTAATGTATTACTGTAGCCAATGTTGTCCAATAGATGAATGTACCGCTAACTCATTTGCGCTATCGCTACGAAACATTGCAACATCCTGGGTTACGCGACATAAGCCGATCCCAAAGAAAAACGGTAGAGTTTACTAAAAGCGTCCCAAAGAGCTAGCTGGCTTGTGACGAAAAAAATGGGAAGGTAGTGACGTGCTCTTACTTTTACAAGAAACTTGTATGCTACATGACGCGCGCGAAAAGCAGTGTTCAGTTTGAATGTTATTCGTGGGTTTCATTTCTTTGCCTATAGTCTTATATATACTGGCGCGTGTGTCAGCTTGCACTCGCAAGAGCTATCCGATGTGACAAACGCCCAAATCGCCTCAAAGTTTTAAGGAAAAGCTGTCGATGGCTAGGATCCGGAATTTTAGGGCATCCGCGCGAAAAAACTTTCCCCTTGAAACTCTCCCCTAAAAAGTGAGAGTGAAAGAGCTGACAATGAAAGCAAATGTATATCGCCGCTCGCGTCGGAGCTCGGTTTAACAGCCACCTGTTTCTAAAACGGCGCTCCGCCGCAACTGTGTGTCTGCGAATGTATGACACAGTGCGCGAGGTGGTGTGTGCCTGATGAGGCGACCAAGGGTAATTTTCGGTACCATTTCACTCCAACACTGCAATGGGGAGGCCAAGCGTGGTCCGTACGTCTGAGGAGCAGCGTATCCATGAGGAGCGAGAGCGAGAGAAGCGGCTCTAGAGAGACCGTCGACGTTGTGCTAACCGGGCGGCCGGAAAAGAAAAGAGTGCCCGCGATGTGGTACGTAGGCGACGAGCAAGAGCCGATGACACGTATCGCAACGCCGGAAATGTCGCAAAGAGACGTCGGCGACACGAGGGTATGGTGCCGCGATTCGACGGCGCTTACACAAGGTTCTAAAGAGGCTTTCTCGATCACAGCTTCAGATAAAACTGCCCAGTATGTGATCGCCTATGTTCCTATGCCTATGTGATCGCCTATGTGATCGCCAGTATGTGATCGCCTATGTCGGAAACCAACAGCATGCGGTTTGAAGAGCGACGGCAGAAAGTGGTGGATATGCTGGCGCGGTGCGTTCCCGGGAAGCTTGGGGAGTTTTCAATCTGCGGGGCGTGTAAGAAGGCGCTGATAAAGCATATAACGTGCCTAGATTCATCACAAAGCGTGTGGAGAGGCTCTGCTAAAGAGTGCGGTTCGACGTTTCTCGATTACGAACGGTTACGTGTACCCGCGTGTGCTGGCGCACCTTTCGAAGCTCTACGTCATTTCGATCAGCTTCGCTGGTCTTCCACCTTCACAGGGTGGAATGGCGCATGATTTTTTTAGGTAGGATATATGGTTTCCGTGCGAACATGGCCTGTTATAAAAAAAATGACACACGAGCATTTACTCCACATCTGACTGTAGAACAAAATGAATTGCAGGATGCTAAATGTCCTAACTTGAGGGAAAACCTAATGCTTTCAATGATTTCGATAATTATTTGTAAGTCAGCGGTTGCGAACGTCTGTGCTCGTTGCTAACTGCATGATTGTTTCATATTAGTGGCTACATTATCGTGGCCGTGGGCGCTTCGGCTTGGCTATTCATATTAGTGGCTACAATATCGTGACGGTGGCTGCACCCTGGCTCTTTTCTCACCGAATAGGCCGACCAATCACAGCTTCGTACGTGCACTTCGCGCCCCGATCAGTACCTCCCACCACCACCAAATGACGCTGGCCTCCGCGCATCCACGGCAGCGGTGGCGCTGGCCGTGCGGGGGAAGACAACGGAACAGAAAGCTTGCTTTCGCGCCCCCTCGGTTGCACAGTAATGGGGAAGTAAACGCTGATTGCTGATACAATTATTTACAATGGCGATACGTACGTGCGTGCATGCTGCCTCTGAAACCACGATGCGCTCAAGACGTCCGTCGTAGTCGCTAGTAGCCAGCAACTCAACTTAACAAAAACAAATGGTTCGGTATGGTTTGTGTGCATCCGCACTTGCGTGCTTGTGTGTGTGTGTGCGTGCGTGCTTGTGTGTGTGTGTTTCTGTGGCTACTCTTTATGCACTCACACAAAGGTTTGCTCTATATAGATACAAACTTGTTGGATCTGGTGCGTTTTTTTTTTCCCGTGCACTTTTACGCTTGTTGTGTGCCAGTTTTAGGGTGTGTCTCGCTGATTCAACCATTTGTCTGCGTTTAAGATTGAGTACATGTTCCCTTCTTGTTCTTTTAACTTATGCAAGTTCTGTTCTTCTTTCTTGCCCTCTTTGAGGCAGTCAGAAACAATGAACGAAAAGAAAGAGTAGTTGAAAAGATTTATAGAAAGCGAAATTTTTGAACGAACATGTCCACATAGTTAAACGTTCACGCTTTTCATGCCGTGAAGGGAAAGCCGCAATTTTGATGGCTATTCCGTGGAATGAGTTACAAAGTACTAGTCGTCCCTTAAACTTTGCAAATACAACTGAACGTGCTACATTCATTTGTTAATATCCCTCGTCTTTCTTAAGTGAAATATGTGCAGTGTATTCGGGAAGTAGAGGCGACATGGCACGACGCAGTACGGAGACAACTGGTGCTTCGCAGTTTATAACTGCACTCTGGCAGGTAGCAGGTGCGTCACAAAGTAGGCGCCACGGCGAAGGCCGAAAGCGGCGTTACAAGCTTCTCGATGACGCGCGAGAAGAGACTGAAGGAAAAAGTCGCTGTTCGTCAGCACCTGACTCTTAGTATCCGTTACTCTCTGACCGACGTAGGCACCAATACGTGTCTTATTTTGTTATAGCGCAAGCTTGACATCTGACACACACAAGGGCTGTGTGTGTCAGATGTGCCTTCTTTTGTCCTTGTCAAGCTTGCGCTATAACAAAATAAGATATGTCGTACCAACAAGTCCCTATTGCTATCCTCACCAATACGTGGTATTCACACAGATGCTTAGCAGGAGTGCTAATACGCGTGCACGCCACACTTTTGCCAGCGGCGAACTGAGTGCAGTGTGCTAGTACTATTGGATTCATCAGTTTTGCAGTAAAGCCCACAGCGTGGGTGCGAAGTATGCCTAATCCCCCGGAGGAGCACTGCGCATGCTCCGGAAATACCAGGACAACACGACGGCGCCAACACTGTGAAAGCAGCTCGAGTGGCTCAATACGTTCTGTTGAAGAAGAATAAAGTAGCTGACCGCCACTGCCAAACAGCATTACTGAAACAGGAGTCGAACACAAGTGGACCAAGCTGCGACATCAACGATATGCTCATTTGAAGAAAAAGGAAAAGCGTAAAACGGCTAGCTCGAACAATCCCAGAGATGCTAACGAAACTAAATTTGAAGCTGAACGAACTTCGCAGTGCGCGACTCATCCGGTGTTAGTGGGATTAGCGACCATTTACCATCGGTGATTTCATATTCGTTTGTGACTGACAAACATTTTTACTGTTGTCTAGCATAATGTTGTACTGTTGCTCCAGTCAGTAAACAACCCCCCTTAAAGATATTGAACTGCTGCATATTATGTAGCTTGATGTTCTTCCTGCGTTTCCAGACAATTAAATTGGAAGCCCACTTTTGCACGCCAGTGACATTATAGTCTCTGAAAAGTTGTCCATCGCGAGACCGGTATCCATTTATAAGGCACGCGATAAACAAACATGCATGCATATACGTACGCGGTTTTAGTCCTGATGACTTGTGCCATAGAACTTTTAAATACCTGTCTGAAATCCACGTTTAAGCAGTAGCTATGAGGAAAATGTATGCTGTTGTGAATAGATGCAACAAGAACACAGATAAGAATATCAAATTTTCACATCATGCAGCTGCCGCTGAACTAATTTCTACTTTTTCTAATACAAACGGAATGGTCTCTGTACATTTGACTTCAATTATATCGATGTTCACTACCAATTGTTTCAGCATACCGTGTACGTTAAAGTGGAAACTGACCCCAATTTATTTATTAAGTTCAGACATTTCGTAATGAAGGTGACAGGCGAGCAGCCTTTTAATTAGCCATCGATTTACAGCATTGATAAACGGCATTTATAAATTGGTAGTATACAGCATTATTGCAAAGAACGCGCACCAAGAGAAACAGAAATCATACAATGGAAGCCAGGCACGGCCGTTGGTATTGCTATCGGGGGCGCCTATGTTGTTTGTTGCTGCTACTACTTTGTATCAACGAGTTAGCCCTTCCTTCCACGGTAATTTATTGGCAGGCGGGAAGCACTCCGCAGCAGTGGTAATGAGAACCTGAGAATAATGCGCTCGATATCAGAGCTGGTAGCAAATCGCTTGAGCGCGCCTGACTGCAGCCGTGGGGAAATCCTGCAACAGTGCTCGAGGTCCTGCTCTCCCTGTCTTGTGTATGGTTTCTTGTTCCATAACCAAACAAGAACAAAGACGGAAACGCAGGCATTTGCTTTCTCATTCTCCTTTGGCAGAGCCTTCAAGGCATGACCAACGCTTGAATGATGTGCCTCGCCCTTCGGTTCTTTCCTCGCTGAGGAATGCCGCTCAGTATACGCTTCTCTCAACATGCTGGCAAATGAATAACTTGCCCGCTAACAAACATGCCATTCCACGCTTTTCTCTGAGGAATCCACTCTGAGAATCCACCTTCCGCTCGCGGAGTAGTACGGCACCAGAAATGGCATGGTTATAGAATGACGTGATTCTCCTTTGCGCTTTTCTCCACGGGCTGCTACAGCCCGCCATTGCGTTGATGCACTTCCATAAAATAACCTAGGCTGTACAATGATAAATGACGCATGATGTGACAAGCCGGTTGAGGGCACCCGTGATCAACATTATTCTGCGCTCTCTCATTTCTTAGATGCAGATAGTGTCGGATAGTTATGGAAGTTGGCGCTTTCGTGGCACGCACGTGAATTCATGACATGCCCAGTGGAGGTTGCGCTTCTGTAGTCCGCGGACATCTTGATGCTCGAGGAGGTTGCAGCCGGTGATCGGTGCAGTAACTGAAGTAATAGCCACCCTACGTGCTAAAAGCTTGACGCAACGCTGTGTAGCAAGCAATATTCATGTAATGCATAGTAGTCAGCAAGACGCGTTTGGTGCGTGACGCTTTCTTTTGAGACACTGTAAGAATACCACAACGTAGATAAAAAGCAGGCGCATGCTTAAGGTCAGGGCAGTATTCCATGCAGCTACATGTCCGCTATGTGTGGCAGAGCTTGCCATTCATACCCCTTGGATACGCATCTAGTTCCAGCGGACGAGGCAGCAGCAACCACACATATATGGCTAAAACAACAGCTTTGGCTTGTTGGTTTTAAAGTGCGCAGAAGTGAGGGTGTCACATGATGTACAATGACCTGTCTGTGACACGCGCGATTCCCGTGGCTAAATGTATAAGAAGCCATGTTTCTTTCAAATAAACGTTGTTGAAAGTCAGCGCTCGTGGTGCCTCCTTCCCCTCTAGTGCCCCGTCTACGTTTTGGGTTGTTAACACCAAGATATGTATGACACTGTACCTCCAATTCCCGCAGAGGCTCATTTGCAGGTCGACGATGTCGTAGATCTACTGAAATGACGTTTACAATACCGTTGCGCCACTTCACCTTCGCATTTCTGTACAATCGCATGGTTTGTGTCAGAGTTGCTGGTGAATGAATTACGGAGACAGGGCGGCGGCGCCCCAAACTCAGCGTCTACTGTTAGCAACTCATTGACGAAATGAAAACTTCAGAGCTTCTATGACAACATCCGTGTGCCAGCTTAACTTTCCTTGGGAAAAATTTACTCCACAATGTGTTGCCTGCCATCAGGTATTCCCAAAAGAGTGCTACAAATTGACAAAGCTCCACCAGAATTCACAACGCAAATAGAAATGAATGGTGAAAGAAATCTTTTGAAAGCTTAAAGTTTCACATGGTTAGAGAACGCAAGAACTTCCTGAGAAAAGCAATGACTGGTTATAATTTTTTATTGAGCATCAGGCACGGCATATTACACAGAATAGCACTGGACCCATAGCTGGGGCTAGTATCGGGCCCATCTCAAAATTATCTTCCAATTACAGTAGGAGGAAAAAAGACACAACTCAATTCAATAAAATCATTAACAGGTCATAACAATTTTAGAGAACAATCTGAATATGTCTGCGTGTACTTCATTTGTATACTGTAACTTACCCTATTTAGAAATGCACTTCTCACACCCCTGAGATACATAAAAATTCACAACATACCTTACGCATTTCAATATGTTTGCATATACATCACCTGTACACAGCAACCTATTTCTACAAATTCACATCGACACAACATTACATGTGCAGTAATAATGCTTTCAAGGCCTTGAAGAAGTTGTTTTATTTTAACATCACTTGAAAAGTCATTCCAAATTAAGGCGCAGTTAAGGTCTATCAGTATTTACCCGTAGGTGTTGCGGCGCAGTGTTAGGTTAAAGTGATTCGCACTTGCAGCTCTAGGGTCTCTTTTTGGGCATATAAAGATGCTATGGGGAAACGGGTCGTTAAATGTTAATATATTATGTATTGTGTGAGCGGTTTTCAACGTACAGATGGAATGAAATGGCACAAAGCACTCAAATTGAAAGAGTGACTTGCTAGGGTCAGTATATTTGGAATATGTAATAATCTTTAGCACTCTTTTCTGTAGGCGGACTGCAGCTTCGAGATATGTCGAGTATGAATTACCACAAAATTATATACAATAACTTTACTGCCTGTGTATAAAAGCAAAATAGAGTGTACGGAGAACAAAGAAATCACAGCAGACTCGTACTTTCAAAAGAATACAGCAGCCATACGCTAGTTTTGAGCAAACTTGTTTTACCTGGTTTTTCCAGTCCATGTCACTGTCGAAATGAATGCCAAGATACTTAAAACTTGCAACATGTTGTATCAGCTCGTTGTTGAAATAGAAGGTGATATCATGGCAGTTTAATTTTTTTCCTCTAGAGCTGGACAAACTGTATTTAGTTTTCCTAATGTTAACAGTAAGTTAATTAGTAGTAAACCACATAAAAACTCTCTCCAGTTTCTCAGTTACTGTGCTTCTTAGTTCGTCCATTTATTCTCCTACAAATATTAAAGTCATGTCAGCAGCGTACATTAATGCCTGGGAATTTTCCGGAGTTATGGGCAAGTCATTTACATATAGAGAAAAAAAGATTTGCCACAGCACTGAGCCCTGTGGCACCACAGTCAACACGGCCTGCGGTTAAAAAAATGAAGTTGTCTATTGCTACTTGTTGTTCGCGGTAACAGGTAGTCCTGGTCGTATGCGATGTCGACACTATGAGAAAACAGTAATGCTGTAAACTACTCTAGAGAACAACTCCAGCTTTTGGTAAGCAAATTCATGTTGATAACGATGCATGGAGCTAAATGCAACAAGGAGCGCACAGCATAGCACATATGAAACAACGCAGGGAAAAGAGTAATTGAGGAACCGACAAACGATGTCAAACTGCCTTCAAAGGAATAACGTCATTATTGCCTGCAACTTCATGACAGTACGGACATTACTTGCAATGCCAACATTCTTACATTTCAAGAATAGGATACTAATGATGGCAGGTTGGAATCTTTTCGTTTTTGCACATATTTGAGCACAAACACACATTGAATATGAAACGATTGCCTCAAGGCGAACGACACCTCAGTAAGGATCAGTACACATAATGTCATAGTATAAGGATAGGTAAGACACCAGCAGTGCCATACAACCACAAATAATCTAGAAAGAAATAGAAAGTGAGCTTCACTAGCAAGGACTGACTGCAATTTGCACATACGAGTGCTAGCTTGCGAATAAATGCTGTGGATGCTAAATGGTGTCTCGAAACAAGTGCTCGCAATCATTATCTTTGTCAAAGACCGAGCATTGAGAGTGCCTATTTGCAGCTCTCTGCGACAACATGGCATTCGAGAGATTTTGAATTATTCGGTATTGCACCGGCTCTCCATAGGAGAGGTGCTTGTTGCGTGTTGAAACTCCGTGACGAAGTGCGCATTGGTATTGCGTTCCATGAGTTTCACACGCTAAATAATTGCGTGGCTAGCAACTAACGCAACGGCAGCGAAACCTTTGCAGCACTCAGAGAACTAAATATGTCATTTTGGGAAGAAAAGCTAACTTTCAATGTTCATAATACATTGAATCCCTGAGTGGGAATCTCGACATTTGGATCACTAGGATTTAGAAGAAAGTTTGCAATTTATATTGCACCTTCCATGCATAATTTTCTGAAGTTCATTGAAGAATGCATTATATTTACACCTGACCCATTGTTTGTGACGAAGATGTCAGCCCACACGCACCACTAGTGCCTCTCTTGTCGTTTAAATGCATCAAGCTAAACAAATACTCATTGCTCCTGAAAGCTGTTCAGTGTCGTTAACGTTGCGATAAAATCGGCAATTTTCCACGAAGCCGAGAGGGCCATTTCAGAGTTTCAGCAGTTTAAGCAGTTTATCGTCACTTCTGGTAAACAAACCATCGAGAAAAGTATTCAAGAGTGCTCGCCGTTCATGACGGGAACAAATTAGTACATTCCCCACCCTTATTGAGCGCCTTCCAAATGCGAAATTTCACAGAAGAAACCATAGTCACCTTTATTCGCCACGATTGCAAGATGTTTAAGCTAGGAATGCTCACCGCAATGCCCTCGAATAACTTGACAAGCATTCTTTATAGATTCGCCCAACAGATTTCTAAGAGCGAGTTCGTTATAAGTACCTTACTGTCACAAAAAGTAATGTCACTGGTAAGGCCATTTGCGACAGTCTTAGGGTAATACACATCACTTCAGCAACAACAAAAAGATTGGGCAATGATAGATTAAAAAGACATACTTGCGGCTTTCATTATAGTCTACTTTACGAAACTTAACCAGCTTTCCCTTTTTTTTAATGCAACACCATTCTTCTGACCACGTACTGTCATTTGCGTGGTACTCAAAAGTAATAATTGTCTCTAAAAAAAAAGAAAAGATGCATACAATTTTGTGTACTTACTTGCGATGCAACGTGTATTCTCATAGAAGGTTTAGTTTAATCTGCCACAGCTTTCTCCAGATAATTTTCATGCAATTTTTATGTTGATACACTCTGTCGTTCACAATCAATACAAAAAAAAAATTGGCAGAGATACTCAGGACTGCCTACATCTGGGAACGCGAAAGCGTTATAATCGCTTTGCTAAAATCTCTCTTTTTTTCGGATGTTCCTTCTCCGCGCAGGCTCACCCCTGTGTTATAACTGCGCCTCGGTAAGGATAAATGAAAACGCGTCAAGCTTCTCAACGCGCTCGTTTGCACGCAAAGAGCTCGTAACCCGAACGACCACCGAGTGCTATTCAATTCGACATTAACATTTCTTATTTTGTGCACTCATTTTACACATTCAATACGCGGCACCCCTTTTATTCAGTGACTCCACCTTCATGTGCACAACCACGCACGCACCAGGCAACACCTTTAGTCAGCCAGAACCGTGGAGCCGGCGCGGCGTCGGGGCTGCGCGGTCATTCCGCATCCCGGAGGCCCGGGTTCGATTCCCACCCACGACAAAATTTACCTAATTTTCTTTTCAAAGGCAATAATTTACTTTGCTCACAGGAACCTCCCTGGAAAATTTGGCGTTATTCCGAGTATATTTGGGCACGTTTGTACCCTTTGCCGTCGGCCATTTTTGGTACCACCATACGGTCAAGCCGCCGACTACAACACCGGATTTTTTCGTAATGGGGCATATGATGCTGTCGTATTAATGCAAACATTCACCAGCCGCACCGGCTGGCCATCCACGGTCTCGTAGGCCCACGGAAATGAACGGCGGTCGAAGGTTTTGGACCAGGACCGCACACTTGTTCTACGTGTCTGGTGACTTCCGAGGTGAAGCTCCCCCGTCCGTTCGCCACACGCAGCCTTGCTTCTTTGTTCTCTCCTCGTGCTCCTTTTCATGTTTCTGCAACCTCTCCTCTGCTCGGCTACTTCGCTTCCTTTTTGTTTTCCACCAATTTATAGGGTCGCGAAGTACTAACACACGACGTGCGTGACGCACCTTACAAAAAGAAGACACTACCCTTAAGGTCTACTCCTCACACCATTTCGGAAGCATTGGCTAAAACGGGGCACAAAAATAACGGCACATATTGAGTTTATAAACTGCGGAAAATGAAGTTATTCAAGGATTTTGTTACATCCAATTCAACATTATATTAACAGATCAGTGTGCTTAAGAGATGCCCGAGAGTCAACACTGTATACGTTCAGGTTTTATGTTGGAGGTAATCTTGTTCTCACGCAATACAGATATGGGCATACTTGCCCGGAATACGAAGGTTATATAGGCCACGTCGCGGGTGCTGTCATACAACATTGGCATATATATTCACAAATATATATGGCGAGACGGTGACCGACCCAAGAGCCAGGCAGCCACGTCAAGCTTGACAATGTAGGTAAAGAAAGCATCGCTTCAATATTGTAACCTTGTATTTTTTGTGCACACTTGGTATTACGTCTTATACTGCGTTTCCAAAGAGCACTAGTGATTGAGTCTTTCAAAAGTTAATCGTAGAAATTCCTCGGATGGCCTCTAAAGAACTTGGTCTCCGTGACAGCTCAACGTTTGATAACTGCTGCATTGAAACACATAGTGCGTCTCACCCCGTGTAGGCTCCGACTCCATTTCATATTTTTCGCTCAGGGATACATGCATGCCTATAATTCGGTGTGAATGCAAATATGCTTGGGTGTGAACGCCGCCTGTTTGTTGTAAACGCAGAATAATCGCCCTGATACTAAAGCCGTGTGGCTTGAAAGCACCAGATGCCGTATTTGCTCGCGCCTGTGATTTCCGGAAGCGTTCTTCAGAAAACAGCATTCATTGCTTTCTTTAGAGTCTGACGCCTAAAGACGCGTGATGTTATGCTTCGACTATTTATTTGACGATACACGTTTTTGTATTTAAGCCCCCTTAATGAAGTTTAAACATTCATGAAAATTTCCTGCATAGTGGTCGTCGACTTTTTATCTGTGGTGCAACCGGAAGCACTAGCGATGGTGACGTGCGCGAGTGGAGTGAATAAAGCAGAGTTAAAGATGCTAGGGCTGTGTTTAAAAAAGAAAAATATTTTAAACTTGAAAAGATCAGCTGAAACAACTGAAAAATTAGGAGCTAGTTGTTAATATAACATCCGGGAGCCATACGAATGAACGACTATTTGATTGGTAAGACGCTGATTACAATTTCACACCGGAGTGAAAATTACACATTGCCGCAAATATGTAGGCGGCAACCTTGAAGAAAATACGACGTGAATACGTCTGCTCTTCAGAATACGAACGATATAGTGGCAGAAATGAGGTAATGCTAGACGAAGGAACAGGAGGAGGAGGAAAATAAAGGAAGGAAATGTAGGGGTCAACCTGACGCACATCCGGTTTGCTACCATTCACAGAGGAAGGGGTTTAAGGGAAGAAAGGACAGGGAGGGAAGAAAAAACTATCGGTGTAAATACGTGTGGGAACGGTATACAGCATATGCGCTAGGATGTTGTCAATAGAGCACCCATCCCCCAACCATGCGTTTGCAACGCTTCTATCGAAATATTAAACTTCAATGACCACACCTAGGAGAGCAATCAGCGCCTGCGGTTTCTATTATCTCTAGTCTTTTCATTTCTATCTCTATCCACCGTCTCCAACGCAGCGTGCCGAGCAGGTGATGGCCACTCGAAACCGAATCGACGCCCGCTGGGATTGCGAAGAACTCATTCCCGTTGCCATGGAAACAACCCTGGTTGAGCAATCTCTGAAAGCACGCGTGTATTCTACGAAAGTGCGTCAGCAACATCGCCGCACATTCGAAGCGTCTCAGCTGGGCGCCGAAGACATGATTTGGCGGCCGGCCTCTCGAAGCGAAAGAAGATAACGCTGACACTGCGTAGTAGCGAATTCCACAAAGCTGGCGTTTTGAACGCCACTTAGCTTTTGCGAGGTACTTCTGCGACGGGCAGGAAGGGTCTCCTTATGGTTTTGGCGTCTCTGCTTCGTTTATTGAGATTCAGCAGATTGACATTAAGGATAAAATTTAGATGTATTTTATCGATTTGTTTGCAGCTTGTACTCAAGTGAGCTGGAGAAGAAGATTGCCTTCACTATGAGGACTGAAAATGCTTGAGAGGAGCTGCGCTTCGTTTTTGTACTTTCTCTGCTGGCGTTAGCGCATAAAATATTTTTTTAAGTGAGCGGACATAGGCAGGATATTGCAAAACGTTGACTTAGCTGTATAATTACGGCCAGTAATATGCGCTTAAAGTTGAGGCTTCAGTCCTTTGTGTCGTTTTGCTACCAAATGCGCAAACCAAGAAATACATTCAGTATAGAGAGTGTGCTATGTCTTATTAAGCAATGTGGTGTCTAATTCTAATTATGGGGTTTAACGTGCCAAAACCACTTTCTGATTATGAGGCACGCCGTAGTGGAGGACTCCGGAAATTTGGACCACCTGGGGATCTTTAACGTGCGCCTAAATCTAAGTACACAGGTGTTTTCGCATTTCGCCCCCATCGAAATGCGGCCGCCGTGGCCGGGATTCGATCCCGCGACCTCGTGCTCAGCAGCCCAACACCATAGCCACTGAGCAACCACGGCGGGTAATGTGGTGTCTCCATAAAACGGTCTAGCGTCCTGTGATTCAAAGCAGGTATTTTCCATTGTTAAGGATTATTGGGGGCTAGTGGTTTCTCATTTGTGAAAAAACAAAAACTGCGAACTGGCAAGGCGATTTCGGAAGGCGATGCACAGCTGTGTTTGCCGCCTTTATTTGTCGCACTGGTAATTGTTCGCTAAGGTTTACTTGCTCAATCTGATATTGGCAGCATCACTACTAGGCTCAATACGTGGTTAACGATATTAAATATTAACCATTGTTAAGTAATGAGCAAAACCTAGAAGGCTACCCAAACCCTAAAGTTTTCCTACTGCGTAAATGAATCCCACTTATCTCTGTTAACTCCTACACATACATAGGTATCAGCAATACTGATCGCTGATTACATTACCTGGAACATTCATGTTCATGAGACAACAAAAAACGCTCATCGTACAATCGGCTTTCTCCGTCCTAAATTCTCTTTTGTCCCAGCTCGACTAAAACTGAAATTATACAGTTCTTTAGCGCAATCAAAGCTGCAATACGCACTTTTTGGGACCCTCATAGTTACTGCCTTGCACTCAGGCTCGAGTCCACGAGGAACTATTGTGCATACTTCATCATGCCTAATTACTCTCGACTTGCTTGTTTTTTCTAGGATTTAGAAATAATCGGACCTTACTGACCTTTTATTAGGTCGATGTATTCCATGCCAACCCTCATTTAACACGGTATACTACGGGAATTATAATATACAACACCTTCTTTTCAATCCTCCGAGCTTCATCTGACCTCGCATCAATCAGCCATTGAAAAGCTCTAATCATAATACAAAACTAGGTGATTCAGCGCATGTTCTGTTTCTACTTTCTTTTGTCTCGATCTCAGTAGTGCTGCGGCCATATAATGAGTCTCTATACCAATATGCAAAGCTAAGCAGTTTTCGGGGTCTTCCATGCCCAGAATATAAGACAGCTGGAATCACCTGCGATCTTTCATCGACTTCGTTATTAAATGAGCGTCACTCAAGCACATATGCGTCTTTGTATACACCACATGGTGTCGTTTTTTACACATTAATCTCTGCATTACTGAACGGCAATGCGAGAAAACAAATGCGGTACACTGTGAATTAATTCATAGGTAGATATTTACAAGGCCGCGAATACACGCAAAGTGCCTGGAGTGGCCAGTCGCGCGGCAATTTTTCGTGCACTTGCGGGCGTCTTTGTATCAAGAGTTTCTTTGTATCGGGACTTTTTCATGTCGCTCTACAATTTTTTCATTGATACTTTTCATCTACTCAGAATATATGAGAAATTGAATAATGATTAATGAATAATTATCTAATTAGGCCGATTGTAAAAAAGGTGTTTGAGTATCTCCAAGCGACGGCACACAACATTACCTATGTTCTGTCCAGCTATGTGGCATTTACATATTTTAAACTCTGGCTAAAATCAGCTGGGACACGCTGTGTGGCTAATCAGACTGAAAGCTGGCGTAACCTGTTGGGTACGTACATCGCTATGAAAGAAACCTATCATATGAGTCTCCGTTTCAGTGTGATGTGCAGCTCTTCGATGAACACCGTTCAACCAGAGTTTGATCGCTGCGCATATGAAACGAGTTATATATGATCAGACACTGTCCTGTGTGCATTCGTTCTGTGTCCTGTCCTCAAAACGCGGCATTATAACCATGAGTTGTATGTCGCACTTCAATTCACCTCTTCTACTTAAACAACGGAAACTGGGTATGTGAAACTGGGTGCGTGCCACTTTTCAAGAAACCTCATTTCTGGTTCTGCCTATGGCACCAGCAGTGCGAGCCAATGCGTCACTCCAGTGGTATGCACCACGGGGCATTCTCCACTATGTATGTACCACAACCTGTGTGCTGCTGTTGGTGGTGGTGGTGGTGAATTGTAGCAACAGGCGGGTTTAGCCTGGCGAACAAGGCCGGCAATTGCTCCGCCCGAGCGTCTCGCACAATACCGCTGATGGGTTTCACCGTATGTCCATCAACCCAGTCTCTCTTAAGAATTCGATCAGGAGACGTGAAGTTTCTTTGCGGGCCATCACTGATCCCTCGGGAAATATAAGGTGTTGCAGGCGCGCATGCGGAAGGTCCTTGTTTTGCAAATTCTTCAGGAGAGTGTCTCTTTCATCTTGGAATTGCTGGCCGGACCACAAGAAGTGCTCAATGTCTCCTGTCTCGTTGCATGCCGTACAGGTCGGAGAATTGATTCGCCCCGTTTTAAATAACCAGGCCGGTGTGTTAGCAGATCCTGTCCTTATACGATATAGAAGTGAGGCTTCCTCTCGGTGCAATCTCTTGGTTACGCAGGGCATATGCGGTGGAACCCAAAGCGAGGCAAAGTGATTTCGAATTTTAGATTTTTGCACGTGGTTACTCTTTGGAGCCTTGATTTTGGGAGGATGATAGAGTGCTGCGTATGCAAGCGCATCAGCTTTTTCGTTTCCTGAGATACCAATGTGGGAGGGAATCCACTGAAATTTTACTGTGAAGCCTTTGCTGTCGAGTTCTTTCACGATGGCTAGGGATTTGCGTGGGAACTTGAGGGATGGCAAACCACGGTATACTTGTTGTAATGCGGCCTTTGAGTCCGTAAGAACAACCACATTCTGCGGAGGCAAAGTCTTTAATTTGCGCAGAGCAGAAGCTATCGCTACGCCTTCCACAACTGTCGACGAGGCTATACAGTCCAGACGCCCAGACCACGTATATCTTAGAGAGGGAATGTAGTATGCAGCTGCACAGCGGTCTTCGTCTGCCTTGACAGAGCTATCTGTGTATACTTGTAGGTGATTCGGGTAAGTCGTGTTCAGGTGTTCCAGGACTAATGACTTGGCTTCTGCAGATGGAATGCAGCTCTTTGATTGCAATCGTGGTACACTTAGGTTGCATGTGATGTCCTCGAATGTCCAGGGTGGTTCTATCTTTTCCCTCGGTCTCGAGCAGCGCAATCCTAATACGCGAAGCGTGTTCAATGCTGCATAAAAATGTGAGCGCGGTCTGTTAGCTATACGTCGTAAGAGGGCTCTCCCGGGCGTAGACTCACTCAATCGTAGTAGCTGGATCATCAGAGCCTCGGAAGCCTGAAGTCGTAGAGGGCGTGACTCAGCTTTGTAGAGCACTTTCTTGTTTGACGCAGGCTGAGGGACTCCAAGGCAAAGTCGGATACCTTTTCTAAGGATGGGTTCTAAGCGCTCGTATTGGCTGTCGGAGGGTGACATGAGAGGTAGCTGATACAGGACTCGACTGGTAACCAACGCTGTATGTAGCCGTAGCATTGACGTCGGGTGGTTGCCCCAGCGTATGCCAGCGACTCGCTTGAGCACATGTAGCCTGGGTGACGATGACGCCACAACGTGGTCAACACCGCGGCGCCAGAGTAGCCTGTGGTCTAAGGTAACGCCCAGGAATCGGACGTTGGTGACTTGTCGAATCTGGTATCCGTCCAAAGTCAGCGTCAAGCGTGTAGATTTTCTTTTCACTCCAGGAAATAGTACGAATGATGATTTCTCTGCTGACAGTGTTAATCCAATCGTTGCCAAGTGACCCTGAATTGCTTTTACTGCTCCCTGGGCTATTCGTGCGAGGCGGCGATGCTGGCAGCCAGAGACCCATATGCAGATATCATCGGCATATATAGATATCTTCACTGGTGTTCGATGGTTTAGTACTGTTGGGAGGCTACTCATGGCAATGTTAAATAATAAGGGAGATAAAACACTCCCCTGTGGCACACCACGAAATATACGTATTTCATCGCTCAAAGTGTCGCCAAGACGACCTCTGATGCGACGATCATTGAGGAACGTATGTACGAAGTGTAAGAGATGACCCGTGACGCCTATAACTTGTAACTGGCTGATGATGGCTCTTAGAGACACGTAGTCGTAAGCTTTAGAGACATCCATAAAAACAGCAAGTGTCGATAGGCCGTCCGCACTGTAATGTTCTATGTGGCTTAGCAGGTACAGCACATTGTCTTGAACGCTTAGACGCTGTTCAATAAACTTGTTTCTCGCAAACTTGGGTCACTCGGTATGTGTCAGTGGATGTGGACCACTCTTTAACGACTGTCTTTTTACACGGGCTTGGATTACCAGCTATGTATTGCTGGAGGTGTGTCGGTCTTCAACGGCAAAACAATTGTTTGAATATCTCGCGTAGGGGGTGGATTCAAACCAACGTCATAAATGCTATGGTTATTCTTGCAGATGTACATTTGGATATGAGTTTACACACGCTCCACGCAAAAAAGTAGCGGCCGCGGATATAAATGGCGAGGCGTGTCCAGTGGGAAGTGCGAGGAAGAATCCCGGCTGCATAGAGGCTTCATACATTGGACGTTTTGGAAGTTGCTATAAAGTGTGTCGATAATTTGCTTTAATGGTTTTCTCGGCAACGTCGACATTCATCGCGAAATGGAGTCTGTCAGATTATCAATCTCATCTTCTTTATCTGTAGATATCGTCATCCCGTGAGCCGCGTCTTCTGTGTCGTCGTGGCTCGCAATCTTCGAGGATAAAAAGTTTCCTTCGAAGTAGTGGAGGTTGCTTCCTTATGTCCCCTCATCATTACTCCCTGGGTTGACGCATAACCACACTATTCACTGAATTTCTAGTGAAGAAACAACCCGGCGCAATTGACGTCGCAATCCCTGCGTGGCCTTTATCCATGGGACGTAATCGGGGATGACTTCGTGGACCGGCTCGACCACTACGATCGAGTCCGCGACTTGAATAGGTGGGATAATTATCAAAAACTCTGCGACGTCACTTTCTACCTCCCCAATGTCGCTAAATCTTTGATCGTGAACGACGAGCCTGACCCTCTTGACAGGACCTCTTACGCAGAAGTTTCGTGGTATGTTTCCTTACAGCACCACAGCTGAAAGTACCGCCATTTATTTCTTGTTCTTCCTTTTCTAGGGCCACTCACCGACTTGCGTCCTTCAAACATCTCTTTTCTCGGCTCTCATCCCTCGCCAGGGCCTTTTCCTCTACAGTTTGGTTCCCGTCTGGTCCATTGCCGACACCTCATTTGCATTAACATCTAGCAGGGTCTCCCTAAGGTTCGCAACGACTTCACTCACCTCACATGCGCTCGGTATATGTGACAAATTTCTAGGCTGTTTTCTGGGACCCTAACAGAATTTTGAGTGAACTGCGTATCTCGCCGTTTGGTAATACCTCCACTCATCGTCGTCGCGGAACATAAATTGTGCACGTGGCTCGTTTGAAGCCCCATATACGACGCATTTCATAACTCTCTTCTGCAGCAGCGCTGTCCGCTTTCGCCCATATGAACACATAGAGTGAGCCCACAACTTTCCCCTCATATCCCTGACCCGTAGATATTGTGATCACCACAAAACCACTACATATTTCTTTTTTTTTTTGCCGTGGCTTCGATTCTTTGTGAAGATATTCCTGAGAATGTGTTTAGAAACGCGTCACGCACATATTTCGAGGGGGCGCAGCCAGTTCGCGCAGCGTGCCCAAAGGCAAGCTCGAGAGAAGAGCCTTCTGCAGCACATGCATTATAAATCATGTGTTTCGGCAGTGACTATACAAGGTGTGTTCAAAAAGTATCGAGCATTCTAGTGTCCCATGTAAACCAATGAAGTTCGACAGGCTTCCTTCGGTTGAAATATGGAAGGGAAACTCGCGCGCATGCGGCAGATTTTCCGATCGCCGAAAGCATCATTTGCTGGCAGTCGGCCGACGAGTGAGGACATGTAGGGAGCGCTTGTCGGCTTCCAGTAAGGTTTACAAATTGCGGAACAACAAAATCAGCGATATTGCATCAAATTTTGCCATAGGCTTGGCGATACCGAAATGCTAACCATTTTCAAGATTCAAGGAGCTTTCGGGAACGATGTCATGAGCACTTCACGGATAAAGGAGTGGTACAACCATTTCAAAGATGGCCGCACATCAGTGGACAGTGAGCCGAGTTCAAGCAGACCCACAACAAGCCGAAATAAAAATGTCATAAAGCAAGTGCGGACTTTGATCATGTAGGACCATCGCACCACACTCCTAGAACTTGCGGGTAAGTATTCTATCAGTGAGTAGAACTTGCGTTGTGCCTGTGCTGTGCTGTGAGCCTGTGCTGTGTGACACTTTCTTGGCGTCAATTGACCGCGATCTGCACAGTTCCTTTGACGATAGATTCTACCTCAAGGCGTTTACATATGTCAGTGATTTTTTTATTTCTTTTAAAAAGTAACGATGATTTTACCGTGGACCAGTGCATTATCCAGGTCTTAGATGTTTTTAGAATACGTGGAAAGGGCATGCTGTTTTCACACGAAATCCCTTCCCATGTCACTCTTCAGTTTTTAGATCTGTTTAGTTTTTGACAAAAACTACGTCTGTTGGCAGTATAGCCACCTCGCGCAAAAGTAATTGCTACCGTACGATTCGGCACACTCAAAGTTAGTAAAAGAGAAATAGCCAATCTTTGCCTTGAATCTGCTCTCATGAAGTCGTGCCCTCCCGTGATGCAGGCAAGTTTTGATAAGCAATTAGCGAAGCTACACACAACCGGCTACTCGAGCTCGGTCGTTGGGGCGGTGTCAAAAACATTGCTCTAGAAGTTGATGGGAAAACGGCATACGCCTAGGCTCGACCGAAAACGATGCAAACCCACAGTGGGGCCATACGTTCACAAGGTTTCCCACAACGTGAAGAAAGTCGCTACAAGGTTTGGTGTGCCAGTTGTTTTCTTGGCGCCACCCTAGTTGGCTGGACTGTGTCCGCGCATAAGCCGCGTTGACAAAAAGAGAGGATGCCAGAAAAAGCACACTACGCAGTACGTGAAATGTGCGACGGGCATTGCATACGAAATACCGCTGAAATATGGGAAGTCATACGTTGGACGAAATGGGAGATTTGTTAATGACGGGGCCCGGGAGCATGAATTGTCTGTAGTCAACAAAGGTCAACAAAGGTAGTCAAAGGATGACAACAAAGGTAGTCAACCTGCGCCTTGCATGGTTTGCGTGGAAGGCAGATGGGAGCCACTACTGCCTGTGATAACGATACTTGGCAGGAGTGGTGACACGTTAGCAAGAGAACTTTTGGAGGCATATCACATAAACGCGGGAGGCATGAGTTGTATTAGTGATACGTCTGTTTTTCTATTTGAAAACGAGATGCAACTGCTAAAAACGTCACTGTAATCGCTCTACGCGACACTGATGCAGGCATACGGATTTGTTCATTCTCACTGCCCTGCTGTAAAAATAAAATCAGTTGAAGTTCAGCGCTCGATCTGTCGTTGCATAGTCTCCCTCTCAAGTCTTTACTTTCCTTTTTGGCGCAACAATGCAATCATTTTCAAATCAGTGCATTCAATTTTAACTGAGGATTTCGGCAGAAGGAGAGTGTCCGCGAAGTTGCCACCAACACTGCTAAGAATAAAGCAGAAGCATCTCCGTCGGGAAATCGCATAAGACCTGTTGAACAATGCCAACGGTAACGCCAACTTTCTGAACACTGATCACAGGCGATGCGTCAGGGGTTCATGGGCACGACTCAGAGACTAAGATTCAGTCGTCACAGTGGAAACATCTAACCGAGAGGCCAAAGAAAGCACGGCAGGTCCGCATCAATGACGAAGTCTAGTTCACCGTTTTGTTCGACTCCCGTTGAGTGGTGCATCATGAGTGCGAACCACAAGGCCAAGCCATCTTCTACCAGGGAGCCCTTCGTTGCCTTCGTGATGCTGTGCAGCGCAATCAACTGGATCTATGGGCTGCAATTACTTAACAGCTCCATCTTGATAATACACCCGCCCATTTTTTTTAAACATCTGATTCAGACTTTCTTTACCAAACACAACTTTCCTATGATTTAACAGGCTCCACATACTCCCCCGGCATGTCTCCGTGTGACGTTTTAGCTATCTCCCAAGTTCAAAGTGCTGCTGAAAGAAACCCTATTCGAGTCAAAGAAGGCATCACGCGGAGTTCCACGGCCCTGAAGATCACCATTCCTAAAGACGCGTTTCAGAAGTGCTTCCAACAATGGCGGGAAGGCTGGAAAAGGTGTGGGCATTACCAAGGGGATTACTTTAAAGGGGATTAAGGCTTTGTACTTCCTAGTGACTAAATCTATTTCTTATTACCAAAGATATGACACTGTTTGAACGCACCTCCTACGTTGTGTAGCTGCTTTTTATGCGTTGCATATAGCAATCACTCAGTTCAGCCCTTGGGCGCGGCCGGGCAGCCACCATTGACTTTTAGCACAACCACGTGACGTGACGTCACGACAGCCGGAGGAAAAGCTGGGCCCCAACTCACGCAATATGCAACGCATTCTTGGCTTAACCAAGCTAAGCCTGGGCATTTTTTTCCACTGCTAATCACACGAACATCGACAGCTAACTTATTGTTGTTTCCGTCACACATTTTTCTGGTGCCTAATTTATGCTTGCTGCAAGAAACATCGTACCTTGCAACAAGCAGTATAACGTGGTTCAAATTTGTTTTCAAGGCAGCAAGGTGATAGCGGCTTCGAACAACAGGTTTCTGAGTGCGTGAATATCATACAATTGCTAGTAAAAACCAAGAAAGATAACGTCCATTGTCAACCTCTATCCTTACACAACAGGATTCCGTTTATAGGGGAGAGCAAACCGTTCACATGTTCACATAGGTACACTTCTTTTTAGCACTCAGAAAAGCAAACCTAACAGCGCAGAAGTGGTTCCTACCGTCACTACGACAGGATAATGTACCTTTGATAACTATCTCCATGACTCACCCAGAGCATCGTTGTAAATAGTTAGGTTTCCGGAATTAGACATCGCTTTGCAGTGATGACTCATTGTTCGAAAACAGGACCAGGATGCCAAGCTGTTATTCTCATGTGGGGGTACACTAAAGAGATAATAAGAAAGAATAGAGTTAATGGCTATGCTGTCGACAGGTCTTTACTGGTAAAGTTACCACTCTGTCTTCTTTAATTTTTTCTGGCGCTGCCCACAGTGCCACGATTTATTTGTAGATATACCGCCATATTGCTCCTGGGGTCAATATCCAGATTTCTTTTTCTGGCTTAAAAGCGCGAGCACGAGTGCCTTCAGTGTGGCATATTGACTTGTAGGACATAAAATTAGGTAAGACAAAACAATGTCTACAGCTTATCGTAACTGCATCCGATAAGTTATTGCTTACACTTGGCTTTCACAAAAGCCTTGTATAGATGCTAACTACCACGTCGGCTGAGTAACAGTTGAGAAGGTCACAGGCGACTTGCTGTCTTCTGAGAAACAACGCTGCAGGATTCTTGTACGTTTCATTATGGGTGGGGCAAGCCCATTTCCTGAAAACACATAATTAGGCTATCTTTATATTATTATTATTATTATTATTATTATTGTTGTTGTTGTTGTTGTTGTTGTTGTTGCTTCTTCTTCTTCTCCTTGAACGTTGCCTACAACAATGTATTCCTGGTTTCAAGAGAATATAGGACTATTGGATTGCTTATGTGCCCTTGCGGTGTCCATAAAGTTTTTACGGCTCTAGTTGTGGGAAAATTACTGCCCCGAGCTGTAGCTCTCTGTACTGTATGGCGACCCTGAAAAAAAGAACCTTTATCTTTAAAGTAGTCCTGCAGTTCCCTTTAAGTATTCTCGTTTTCAATCGTCCCTAAAATAATGTCCCAAGTCGAGTACGCCATACGAACTTTGGTATAGCGAAATGTTTACACAACCAACGCGGCCATAGCCCTGTTCCTTCTTCCTTTCGCTCAGGCGTGGCACGTTACCTATTGCAGAGAAGACCAAGGAGGAACAGCGAGATTTCTGAAGCCCGTCACGTCTCTTGGCGACGCAGGCAGCCTAGTCGTTGCAGGAATCCTTCCTGAAAAGCGATGCGGTTCGTCGGACAAGAACGGGCACCGCAGGCAACCGAGGTCGTGTAATGTTGTCACCGGCGAACGACGACGCGGCAGAACTTGTTCCCTGCATAGCGATGAGGCCACCGGATGGAACACCGAACAACGTTTTTCGGGCGCAAAAGTAGCACGTACACTGGGTCACGGCACGCTTGTCACCTATCTCCAGAATGTAACCTCTTTCCAGACAGCAGTAAATGTAGTGGCGCAGTGCTGCATTCACGTTTCCCCAACTCGCACTATTCTTTCATCTTTGCTCTTCATCACAGAAAATAGGATTACGCAGGAGAGACTGTCATAGTTGTCTTCGTGCGCCTCCACGTGCTTACAAGGAGCAGCCTTACAGAGTCCGCTAGTTCACGCAGGCTCCTTTGCATTCCCCGCGCATCATGCCAGCCAAATCACGTTTTGTTCACGTGTGATGGTGAAAAATAGCTCCCCGCCGACAGACAAGAATGCCTACGGGGTAATAATCTTTAGCTTTTAGGGAGTTTTTTTTTTTTAGAAATCGCCTGTGGCACATAGCACCATTCTTGTCCTCCAGCTATGCTATTGCAAGAGACATACAACAAAAATATAAATTGAGGCGCATCAGTTTCAGTTTACGTTTATTTATTTCATAAGTGGAATACATGTTTACATAAGTATGCAGAAGGAGGTCCCAGAACATGTGGCTGAAAGGGGGCGTCCTGTCAGAAAATATATACATTTGTGCAAATATACAGCAATGTAGTAGTCACTAAGTGAAATATTAGGTGTGGTAAATGTAGTAGGAACTGTAAATAGGAGTCAAAAACTAGTCATAGAATTAAAACTGTAGCTAGAAATTCGCAGCAGAACAAAACAAAAATTGTTATGAGCTATACAAACAAAGAAAAAACAGAAAAAAGGAAAAATGGAAAAGAAACGAGCAGGAGTGAAGTAAGTAGCTTAGATATGCGAATAATTTTGGTTATCTACTAGGAAAGTGAGTATTCTTCTCTTGAAGAGACCTAATTAAAAAGAGCGCATGAGATCTAGTGGGAGACTGTTATAACTAGATAATTTTGCGAAATATCGAGACTGTTTTCCCTAATTAGTACGCATTAGTGACAATAAGAAATCGTTGGCTGCGAATCTTGTGTGATTTAAGTTAACCAAAATAGCCTCAGAAAATGTATGGTGCCCTGTGTTTGCCTTTTGAACGTTGCTATTAGGAATGATAAATGCTTCAGCGTACAAGAAGTTACAGCTTGGCTGGTACTGGGAACAAATATTAGGAAGTGCTCGGAAGCAATATTTCTGTAACATTACTGCAGCGTATGTAATGCGGTCCTGTAGAAATGGTTGGGCGCCAGAGACCACATTTTCTTAAGTTTTCGCTGTTTGCCCGGATGTTCTCGCCTGAGTGCCCGCAACACGGCTCTGGATTTTGGCTCAATGTCACTCGAAGGTCACCGACGACGGGAGCTAAAAGTGTTTAATGCTTAAAACACCCGTGTCCCGAGCATTGGGGGCACGTTAAAGATCCCCAGTTGGTCTTAATTTCCATTAAAGATCCCCAGTTGGTCTTAATTTCCATTAAAGATCCCCAGTTGGTCTTAATTTCCAGTCTCTATACCATGGTGTGCCTCATGATCTTATCGTGGTTCTGCCACGTGAAACCCCAGAATCAATTTTTTTAAGAATTCCTACATTGCGACATGTGCCGTGAAGTTATCACTTCGGAATTTAATTGGTGAATTTTGGGTAAATAATGAAATATGTGTTTCGATTTCTTGTGCAAGTAATCACCGTGTCTCTGAATAATCAAGCTAAAGGATAAGAATCACGTTATCCGCAAGAAGTGATATTAAAACTTATGGGAAACTTAAGAATGATCACGCCGTATAACGCGTAGCAGTCTCTGACTAAACTTTGAATGTAATGGCCTTAGTTGTCATTGTGCCATTAAACCCAAACCCAAACCTCGAATGTGTATGAGTGATCTACACAAACAGTACATAGTAAAAAAATAGAGACTAGAATTATCCAATCAATCTGGGATATATTATCACTAAAGAGGGCAGGCGCCTTGGCAGCCTGTGAATAGCTTTAAGCTGGGTTTACACATAGACAGCTTTGACTGAAAATCCCAGCGATGCATTGCATTTCAAGAACTTAGATCAATGAGTATTAGCTAACACGGCACATGTGAACATGTTTGATGCATTGGATGCTAGTGTTTGCGTAGATATGTTGCACCTGTTAACGTAAAAGCAGTGATGTGATGTCGCATTCTTCAGGTGTGAGTATGTAGCACCTAATGTATATCAATTGTCACAATAGGTCACTCACTGCCAGCAACACCATTGCTACAATGCCACAGAATATTTATATAGCAGCCCCCAAGTTCACCATGGCTGAGTGCCTTACACATCGAAAGTGAAATTATACAAAAAAAAAGTTTTTTCACGCCAATATCGTAGGTGGGGCTGGAATATATTTGTAGGAGCAGTTCAAGTGGATGGACTCTTAAACATTTCGCAGAGGCAAAAAAGCGAGACGCGCCTTGGGCATTAGCTCTTGAAAACATGTGGGTTTACCACACATCGAACATATATTGAATTACTATATTTTATTATTATGATGCAGCCCTGTATGATACAGGTATTGCAACAATGAGTTAAAGCATTTGTTTTCTTTCATCGGACGGGTAACGTCCTCGGAAAGATTTGGCTTCAAACTTGCCTTCCTGAGTATCCTCTGCTTAATATAAAGTTCTTCCCTACCGTCTCTCAAATTTCACTGCGTAAGGCGAGAAGCTCCGACTCCGTGCATGGTAAGGTTCAGAGTCGCCTCCACATTTGTGCTTGGGATCTCTGCGTAGAGATTTAAGAGAACGATTTGTGTACGCTAAACTACACTAAACGCAAGCGACTGATGGAGGTCATGACGCATTATTTAAGTCGCTACGGGACACTGCAGCATTGTTGGCTATGAAAGTGTCAACAATGCTATCCATGAGGCACCGTGGTGAAAGAGACAGTGCCTCGATTTCGTTGACGAGAATAGGTGCAGCGTGGCACTTAAGCGTTCTTGCCCATATCATAGCGTTAAGAAAATAAAACACACCAGAGTTAATCAATATGCGCCTATAAGCTGCAGAGACAGATTTCGAGTTACAGCGGATAAATGGCTCTTCTAGACGAAAAGGAACGTTATTACGTCACCCGTGACTAGGAGTTGACGAACACCTACTCATTCCTAAATGTAATGGCGGGCAATGCCGATCGCAACACATGGGGCGTAGAAGGAACCATAAAACACCACCTTTGTTAATGCTCAACATACGATACAATGATGAGAGGCTCACCCTTCGGACAGCTTTAGTTCACTTATGTAACGGACCTTTTGCATAAGTGAAGGCCTGAGACCATGGCCTCGAGCGTCTGCGATGTGCAAAGCCACAAGAGCGCTCCTGCGCTTCTTGAGGTACACAAGCCTATGCGACGTCATACGATGAACTGACCGACGAAAGCCTCCCTGTGCATGTGTCCATGCAAAGTGTGAACTTCTCGTTTTCGTCATTCACTCAAATTTTCTCAGGGTAGGGTAGCCAACCGGGCTGGGCCTGGTTAACCTCCTTGCCGTTCTTATACGAACTTTCTATATCGTGTTCAATTGTCGCAACCTTAGTTATGGGCGAATTTCTATTCTAAATAAATGAATAGTTTCGTTACCATTGACAGTAAGCACCGTTACCATTACCGTTACCGCAGGCGTTACCATTACCATTCCGTTTTTTTGTTGTTTTACTCTTCGGACTTTTCATGCACAGCTTGTCGCGGCAGCCTCACACTCATGATCGCGAAGGGCTCGCCCGAATATGTGAGACAGCGGAACCTATCCTCGAGGCCGAGGACGTACACCACCCGCACCCCATCCTTGGAGGCTAATATCTCGCTGGCGCAAAGCTTGGGTGAACCAAAGTGGCTGGTGGCTGCGTTTGTGCTTTCTTTACTGCTCTAGGTCACATAACTTCAAGTTCATAAGACGTGCTTGAGCGAGAAGCCACAGGAGACGTTCACTCGCGCACGGCTTACAGAGGGTCTTAGATGAGTGGTTGTCTATCCAGCGGCAGCTGCTTGGGAAGCGTCAGTGGTGAAAGCAAAACGCGTAAAACTGCATCTCCCTATGCCTCCTGCGCTATCTTACTCTCTCGAATGTTAGAGTGGCCCATGGTCCAATGTGCATTACGACATTTTTTTTTCTTCTATTGAGTTCATCGGTCATTTCTTCAGCTGTTTTGCTGCTGGTCTGTATGTAGTAAACAGCTCAAGTTGCGCCATAGTGGGACATTCTGGCACGGTATGTCTCTTTCGAATCTGCAAGTACGTAAGTTCTTGGTGGCCATTTTTAGAAAAATATTGTTCGGAGAACAGATTATATTTACCGGGGTCTTAGCCTGAAAGGGCAGAAAGCCAGTTATGTGCATCTAAGTACAGCGCACAAAGTTTCCCTAAATGTTTAACCCGTGCGAACCCTTTGCCGACGAGGAGATAGCGGGGTTTTGAAGAATGCGAAAGATATTTGTTCATAATGAAATGATTACATTTTGTATATACGATAGCTTGCGTATTATATATGAGCGGGCATCTTTATTTATTTAAATATTATTTTGCTGCATGCTGCGGCAATGTATATTGGGTAATACCCCGCTGCTTCATATTCAGCCATAATATTAACTTGCCGCGTCAATTCCCCTGTATTTCTCATGGCACGTTTTCACTAATCTTCCGGATACGGCAATCACCCTAAGGTTGCAAAGCGAAGTTTTGCTGAAGCTCGGTAAATGCTTCACCTGCTGTTTTCGAAATAGTGCCACGGCTGTACCGTGACGCTGCAGCGGCAAACCATAACAATTGTCTTGAACCTGCGCCTGACGTTCACCAGGTCTCTGGCCGCCCTTTAGGATGTTTTCTCGCAAGTTATGGCTAGCATTCACAGAGACACTACGTAGTTTCGGGCAAGCTTCGCAAGCACATTACATCCGAGTTGGAAACAGGACTAACTTGATTATCTTTCTTCATTGCTTTCTTTTCGTGATGCTGGGCGAGGATCCTTAATGGCAACTGTTGAAATGCAGAGGAGCCGCAGTTTGTGCACAGAGGTATTTGGAACAGCCACAAGTTCAAATATACCCGAACGAAGACGCATAAACGGTGGATCTGAAAGGATTTCGAAAAGTACCGCCGAAGAAAAAAGGATGTAATACTCACACTGAATAATATATTCAGACTTAATCTGACAAAGTGGCCGCTAAAGAGACAGCCTCATTCTTCACTGGGCTGTCGCCCTACGTTGGAGAGAGAGAGAGAGAGAGAGAGACAAAGAGGAGGAAAGACAGGGAGGTTAGCCAGTGTAAGTACTGGCTGGCTACCCTGTGCTGGGGAAAGGGGTAAAGGGAGTAAAAGGAGAAAGAAGAAGAAGAGGAGAAAAAAAATTAAGGAAATTCACGCAGTACCGCGATACTACACGATACAACACTCAAAGGCGATCGCACAATTCGCAAGTCCTTAGATACTTCAGCAAAGCCTTTAAGGCCTTGAGTGCCGAAGCCCGTCTGGACCAGTGTCCTAGAGCCTTCTCCTCTGTAAAGGGGCGATTGTCCAGTTTTTCGAGCGTGGTTACGAGCACTGTTCTTGGCACTTTGTAGCTGGGACAGTCACAAAGGAGGTGCTGAATCGTCTCCTCGCAGTCGCAGGTTCCGCAAGTAGGGCTGTCGGCCATTCCAATACGGAATGAATAGGAGTTCGTGAAAGCGACGCCGAGCCACAGGCGGCACAGAAGTGTTGCTTCCGCTCGTGGTAACCCTGGTGGTAGCCGGAGTTGCAGACATGGATCCAGTCTGTGGAGACGTTCGTTCGTGAACTCACTGGTGTTCCACAGATTCTGCGTAAGCTCGCGGGCGAGAGAGCGAAGACTTGTGGCTGCGTCTGTTCGTGACAGTGGTAGTGGTACAACGCGGGCACCGTCGTGGGCCGATCGGGCGGCGTCATCCGCATGATGATTGCCCGCAATTCCGCAATGACCCGGTATCCACTGGTAGATGACGTTGTGCCCTTTGTTGATTGCTTGATGGTGGAGTAGTCGGATGTCTGCCACTAGTTGCATATTTGGTCCGTGGTTGAAAGGGGACATCAGACACTGGAGAGCTGCCTTCGAGTCACATAAGAGGGACCATGACTGTGACGATTTGTGACTAATAAACTCTAAAGCAGCACGGATAGCTGCGAGTTCTGCAGCCGTCGATGATGTTACGTGAGACGTCTTGAACTTGAGGGTGACAGACTCTGCGGGAATAACCACTGCTCCAGCTGAGCTATTAGAGCAGACAGAACCATCCGTGTAAACGTGGATGCGTTCTTTGTGTTTGTCATGAAGGAATTAAAGCAGGGTTTGTTTGAGGGCAAAAGATGACATCTCCGTTTTCTTTTTGATACCGGGAATATGAAGAAGAGCCTGGAGTGGATGAAGGCACCACAGCGGTAGAGATGGTCGTGCTGCAGGCGTGAAGCTTGATGGTAAAGTTCCGTGGTTGGCGGCAATAATCCTGCTAAACGCTGAACGAGGTCGAGTGGCAGGAAGGGAGGCGAGATGATGCGATGGAAGTCGCGCGAAGTGTCTGATATGCATCCTTAAAGCGTCGACTTGAAGATACGTATCGATGGGGTGGTCGTGCGCGATGGCTATTGTTGCTGCCATGGATGCACATCTGGGAAGTCCAAGGCAAATTCGCAGAGCTTGAGCTTGTACAGACTGGAGGGCACGGAGGTTGGTCTTACTGGTCCCACCCAGTACAGGTAAGCTATAGCGCAGGAAACCGAGGAACAGTGCATTATAGAGTTGGAGCATCGCACTCACAGACGCACCCCACGACTTTCCTGCAAGAAATCTGAGCACGTGAGTCATCATGAGTAATTTCCTTTTTAGGTACGAGACATGAGGACTCCAGGAGAGGTCTCGATCTATTATCACCCCTAGAAAGCGGTGCGTCTTCTCGTAGGCAATCGGATGTCCATTAATTTTGACAACGTACGGTTTCATTGCTTTGCGCGTGAAAGCGACCATAGAGCACTTCTCGGAGCACACCTCCAGGCCTCGCGCTCGAAGATAGCCTGATGTTAGTGTGGCCGCTTTTTGAAGTCTGGCGCGCACCTGGGGACGCGTCGCTCCTGATGACCAAATGCATATATCGTCTGCATAGATCGACACATGGACGGACTGCGGAAGGATGTGAACCAGGTCGATGAGCACGAGGTTAAATAGAGTGGGGCTCAAGACTCCACCTTGTGGTACGCCACGGCAGGTGTTGTGTTGTGATGACGCACCATCCTCTGTTTGTACAAAGAAAGACCTGTCCTTCAAGAAGCTGAGTATCCACCGAAAAACAAGGCCGCCTAGGCCGACATTGCCCAGAGCGTCTAGGATGGCTCGATGGGTTACGTTATCATAAGCGCCTTTAACATCCAGGAACATTGCCGCTGACAGCCTCCTTAGGCTTTTTTCGTGCTGAACAGACGTGACAAGGTCGATGACGTTGTCTATAGAAGAGCGTCCGCGTCGAAAGCCTGCCATAGCGTCAGGGTATAACCGGTAGTGTTCTAGATACCACTCTAGCCGCGTCAGCACCATCCTCTCCATCACCTTTCCGAGACAACTGGCCAGAGCAATGGGACGATAAGACGCCACGTCTAGGGGTGATTTACCTGGTTTGAGCAGAGGCACAAGGCGGCTGGACTTCCATGCAGCAGGAACCAGTCCTTCACGCCATGAATTATTGTACACGCCTAGAAGAGCATGCCGGGCTGTTTGACCGAGGTGTCCGAGAGCTGCGTATGTCACCCCGTCAGGCCCAGGCGATGAGGAACGTCTGCACGCTGCCAACGCCGCCTGCAATTCCTCGATGGTAAACGGATTGTCCATACGTGAATCCCGCGAGATTGGAACATCACCGGGATCACGTGTAACGAACGATGGCGGCAGACCAGCAACCTTGACACAGAAGTCCTCCGCTACGTCGATCTCTCGGCGACCTTGGTAGAGAGCCAGACATTTGAAGGGGTGGCGTTGTTGCGGTGACGTTCGAAGACCACGCACCGTTCTCCAGATATGTGACAGGGGTTTATGCGGATCAAGGGAATCGCAGAAGGTTTTCCATCTGAGAGACTGCAGGGAGTTGATCCGACGCTGGATCTTCTTCTGTATTCGTCTCGCCTCCCTTAGGTCGTAGATGGACTTGGTGCGCCTGTACCTTCGTTCCGCGCGACGGCGGATTGCTCGAAGCCGCTCCAATTCTGCTTCGAAATGAGAATACATGGGAATAGGCCTAGAAGCTCTGGTGGCTTCTTGAGCAGCGGCGTTAATTAGCTTTTCGATGTTGCCAGGTAGACAGTCCTGAATCTCTTGGCAATTCTTCTCCATGAGCAGCGTGTATTGAGGCCAGTCAATGTGACGAAGAACTGTGGTCGACTGTGTCTTGCGTATGCCGTCAATTTTAACATATGTTGGGACGTGGTCACTACCATGCGTTTCGTTGTCCGTGAACCATTTCACACTGGCGCTGAGGCATCTTGAAACAAAAGTCAAGTCCAGGCAGCTGCTGTATGTCAATCCCCGCAGAAAAGTAGGACTGCCATCATTTAGGCAGCAGAGCTCATGGTCCGACGCGAAGGATAGTAGGCGTCTTCCTCGGCAATCCATCTTTAAGCTTCCCCATAGCGGATGATGCGCATTGAAGTCGCCGGTAATAATCCATGGTCCAGCTGTCGCTGTTAAAATTGCACTTAGTCTCGCGTTGTCAAATCGACTCGAAGGTGAAATGTAGGCACCTACGAGCGTGAGTGCGACGTTCTTGCATTTTATCGTCAAACATACGTACTGATTGTCGTCATCAGGTGCGACTGGGTGTGAAACATACGTCAAATCGCATCTGATATAAACGATGACTTTGCTGCGTTCGCTACAGGTAGCAGACATGAAAGCTTCATATCCTGATAGGCGGATGGCGTTGTCAATGTTTGGTTCACAAATGACGATTATTGGAAATTTGTACTTAAAGACAAACGGACGAAAGTCCGAGATGCGGGATTTAATGCCTCTGACATTCCATTGGAAGAGAGACGCTTCCTTGACCTCCTTAATGAACGAGTGTAGAGGAGCAGCCATGGTGCTTCTCAAGACCGGACAGTACTGGATTCAGGGCGTCCAGTATTTCCTACGTTGGGGAGTGTTACAAAGCGCCAGTAAGATAAATCCCCAGTTAAAGAAAAAATACAAACTACTGAGCGTTTCCTCATTGCTTTACAGTTATTCATTCTGAGTTAGATGAACATGTAGCTGGATTGGCTGGTAATCCATCTTGGCAACAGGAAAGGAGCACAAGAAAACACACCCACACACATCCTCATGCACTCACACAAACAGGCACGAAAGCTCCCAATCCCTCGCCGCCCCTGCCCTTTATTATTATTATTGTTATTATTATTATTATTATTGTTATTATTATTATTATTATTATTATTATTATTATTATTATTATTATTATTATTATTATTATTATTATTATTATTATTATTATTATTATTATTATTATTATTATTATTATTATTACTGCTTCTTTTTACACATAAGCACCTTGAGAGGAATTGCACGAAAAGGGGCGGGGGGGGGGGGCTCTGTATCCTGAGTTTACGCCATTGGTGATGACGGCGTTTTGCTTGCAGCATAGCGTCAACAATGAATGACCATGAACGAGTCGCTGGCTATTGTCTACCTATGTGCAACGTACCAGGTGTACTTGGTTTAAACACTTGTACAAATACAATAAACAATTAAACACTTGTACAATATGTACAATAAAGGTGAGCGGCAGCTGTGTAACGAGTCTCGGAAGTGGGAGTTAATCACAGTACAGCAGTAAACTCAATCCTTACAAAATGGTAAGCAATAAAAAAGGACCAGTAATAACGCCTGAAAGATATCTTTCGAAAGGCATACACCTTGAGAGAAATCTTTAATTAATGAGCAGATACTTCATCGTTTAATTTTGACTGAAGTGAGTGCAGTCAAAAGCACCGTCTTACAATGATAAGCGAGACCGCAAAGAAAAGTGAAAGATGTCTTGGCGCGAGCAACGGCTGGTGATCGTATGGCGATAAAATCAGAATCCTGTCACATAAAAAAAAAAGATTTGATTTTATGTTTAGGGATGCAATTTTCAGAGCACTATAACAAAATTCGTGAATGATCGGCAGAAGCGAGTGCCATTTGGAATGAGGACAAAGGAAGAAATCCCTGCTCTTGTATTTCGATTGTATTTGGTTATCCCGACTATTTTTTTTTCTGTCTTGAATTCGGGTTCGCTCACACTCAACGCACGCCCAAAAAGTTCAACAGTCGTTCTCGCGATCGTGAAGTATCGCTAAATGTCGATGTTTTTATCGATGACCGCGCGGAGATCTCGCTTTTCTGATCAACCGATATTTTAGAATCTAAAGGTCTAAAGCAGGACCACTTGGTACACGATTGAAGGTGAATAACCACAGAAAACACAACGTACAAAGGAACAGGCGATGGGACGAAGTTGGCTTCGAGCTTCGTCCCGCCGTCTTCTGTTCCTGCGTACGTTGCGCTTTCAGCTGGGTTTTCACCTGCACTGCGAAGCGCAGCGAAAACTTCGAACGAGACATAAAGCAAAATCAAAGAAAATGAAATGCGCTCTGTCTTGCGTTTTGTTTTCTCGCTTTTTTCTTTTTTCTGACATTTCAGCATGCCACCTCGGCCACGCTTGTGTCCCAAAATTGCAGTACAAGTAGCTGAGTCGAGTAGCCGCCGTCTATTTGTCCACCTTAGTGGCGGGCGCAATCAGGCAGGCAAACAGAGACGAACAGCCACGCTCTTGCACAACGATGCGCCGTTTCCAGAAATGGAGGGTGGTTCAGCAATGCGAAAATGGTGTGACTCGCTGCTGTGCCTCCCTTGCTTGGCATTTGTTTTTCTGTTGTTTTTCTTGTGTGTGAAGAATCATTTCAGGCGCACACTTTCAGTCCAACATTTTCCCCCCACGTGACGAGCATTTTTTCCGTCGACTACGAAACGTTCTTTTTTAGCAGGGTTGCCTTTCCAAATGGGGCAATAAGGATTTAGGCACGGTGAACGGTATTCCGGTAGCGGCTGCTCTTGTGTTTGCATTGCCTGCTCAGGAAACGCGCCCGTGTACGTTTCAGCACGTTCGCATAAAGAACAGTGTTCCAGGCTGACGTGCTGCCGACGAGAGTCATTCGTCGTTTAGACATGCACAAAAAAAAATGAAAACGTAAACAAGACCCCGCAAACGTTAAAGCGGTGACTTGTGTCAACATTATCATCGTTCTAAGAAAAAAAGGTAGCGTGACATGCTGCTTTTGTGGCACCTCATTTTCGACGAAGAATTTGAACGATGAAAATGCCAGAAACATGCCAAAAAACACATTTTAAGATCAAACTAAAAACCTGAAATCGGCAACCGTAACCCAGGTTGCAATACTATTCAAGGATAACGAACCTTGTCAGCAGTTTCAGAATTGTGGCGTCTTATGGAAAACTCGACACAGAAACGGATGCAGTCGCCAAACCAGAGACGTTGAAAAGCAGGATAACGTCAGAATTAAATGCGGGACAAAGTGGACGTCTGCGCAGTAAATCCATGAACCTTCTTCTCCCAAGTGTCAACCGTTCGTGGATACTTCAGTGGCCGCGGAAGAACGCTCCAAGGAGTCATTCGCGCTGCGAATCTGGTACTATCTGGTGCTTTGGTCCCCTTATCACCAAACATGTCATCCCCTACAGCGGCGAATGATCCTGCACCATCGCTGCCCACTAAGACTGCCATCAGTTAGCAGTCGCTTGAGTTTTGTACAATTTCGAACTAGTCACCGACGTAGTTGACAGTGTCTAGGCCCACGGCATGTTTGTCGGCACATTGCTATCTTTGCGTGAACGGCTCGTCCTCCCCATTTGTGAATGAAATATATAAATTCAGCCGAACCAATTGAAGGTGATTGTCAATGTAAGCAAATAGCTGAACGCATCTAGATGCATATGTGCTTCAACAAAAGAATGGTGCACTTGAAGGCACATATTTATCGAAGCGAGGATGTTTGTGCAGTGTTTTTTTTAGTGCGTTATTTCGCACAGAACAATGTCTTAATGAAATACGTCTGCTTTGGTAGTTATAGCTTAACGTACAAGCCGATTCACGATATGCGTGCTGCCTCCAGCTTCGTGACCACCAGTTTAGAAGGCAACTGCTGTCCTCTTCTCGCGCAGCCACCACAGTGTGAGAGAGGGGTATCAACAGAGGAGGTCTGTGCCGCCCAAGCGCTGCAGTAGATCTAAACCTTCAGACGCCCCACAACTCTCTCGCGTGACAACACGTGCGTCTCAAAAATAGATGATGCTTTGCCCCAAAGGCCGCCCCCCCGCCCCCCGGACACTTCACCCCCACCCCCGGAAGTCGCATGCGTGAGATCTCTTGCACTTTACATTGATACCTGTATACTGGAGGTGTAAAGCTTATGACAAGAAGAACAAGTAAAAAATCTGAAAGGAGCTATTTGCTTTAAAACCTGCCTGTCACAGTCAAAAAGAAAAAAAAAACAGGGCTTTCGTGCGCCAACATCACGATCGCAGTATAAAGACCGCCCGTTGTAGGGGGCTGCAGATTAATTTTGTCTACCTGGAGTCATTTGATGCGCAAGCAATGCACGCTACACGGGCGTTTTCGCATTCCGCGCACGAAGGAATGCGTCCACCGACGCGCCCGGCATTGAACCCGCTGCTTCAAGCTCAGCAGCGTGATTCCGTAGCCACTGGGCTACCGCGGCTGGTATACCTACTTCGAAACATCCAGTGCGCAAACGGCAGTGCTACTTGCGATCATACTCTTGCTCGTTCATTTCGACAAAGCGAACCCTTCTACGTACATACGTTCACTACATTGTCGAGTATTGGTGCGTTGCACCAGCCGCAGGGCGCTATGGCGCCCTCACTTATATCACCAGCGTACCCATTCAAAACGACAACGACGCACGCTTCATCACTCGTCCGATAGTCACGGAGCTTTCTGAAATCTTTCTCTCTTCCCGCCACCATTCATGACTTGCCGGCATACCGGTTCTTAGTTCAACTGGAACGAGAAAAGCTGTACGCTGGCGCCTCGTACAGTTGTCTAGCGAAAAGACATCGACATGTCACCATCTTAGAAAACAAGGAAACATTCGTTGTCAATTCAGAAGACAGAATCCATTCTGCCCCAGAAATGGCCGTCGTCATCTCAGTGAGAGCACCTCTGTTACAAGCTTTCACGAGATTCAAGATGGTCTTCCACGACAAATGGTGCAGATTAACAAAGAAACCGTGAATGCAAAAAGAAATGAAATTGCGTTTCGCACTGAACGTTTACTTCAGTTTGTCGAAGAAGCCCAACAATTCGATCTCAAACTAATAAATACTAAAAAGCATCGCTTGGATACTCTTAACAGGCATTACATTCACTTCGGCAACCTTTTTTTGGATGGAGGGTTCGAACAATAATTATTGACGTATAACGAATGTTCATTCTATTTGGTTCTATGACAGTAATTTCGTACTATATATCAAGATTTCAAATAGTACGAAATTCGGGGCATCCGGACGTTCGAGATAGTACAAGGAGAACAAGAATGAAAGGTAAACTACGAATGAAGTATCCTATTATGCGCCCATTCATTCTTGCGTTTAAATGTTTGTCTATTTATTTTCGCGCATTTTGCTTTATAAGGTCATCCTATGCCTCAGTTTTATTCGTTGTTATGCTAGTTAGATGTAAAAGGAATACTTCAATTAAAAAAAAAATTTTTCTTTACCAGCTCACCTGTATATTTTTGAAGTAAATGCTATCTCGGTGTTTTAATTGTTGCGCACGATGATAATGTGGACCAAACTGGCGTAAAAATAATTATTCGCTCAAGTGACGCTACGCCAGGCGTTAAGTATTCATGTCGCCAGCCCTTGCCAGGTTCACGTTCGGCCTACAGAGTTAATTTTTTACAATGACGGGTGTCCTCTTTCAAGTTGCAGTACAAAAGAAAGAACATAGTTTGCAAGTAGGAATAGAAATATCGCTTAGACTAGTAATGGGGGCAGAACTTCAGATAAAGTTTGCCGTCCCTACGCGGCAAAAAGAGACGAACCAGAAACCCCAGGAGGCTTAGGCAACCGAAGCCCGCAGCCAAGAATGGGAAAACTCCCATTTACTCTCTCTCTCTCTCTCTCTGGCGGGACGTTACTCTTATCCTCTGCGTCCTGGGAGGAGTAAGAGACCAGGAGCCACGCCCGTCGTATGTATGTATGCGGCGCCTATGGTGGTGCGCAGTACTTTCTCTGGGATATGGATGGCTCTCAGGGTGCATTCCCCGGGCCGTCCATCAATAAGGCTTCGGCGTCAGCGGGACTGTGTGAACAGGAGGGAGGCGAACGAGGAAGTGGTAGGATTAGAAGAAATGGAGCGTATAGAAGGAAGGGGTTCCCCAACTTTGCCGTTATTGCCAGCATAGCTAGCGGCACAGCCAAGATAGAACCACAACCAGGCTCGGAGCAGCGACTGAGCGGTGATAAACAGGCATGCGTATTAATACTGAACATGCTCAGACATCATCCGGGACACCTTGCAAGCGAGCATCCTTTGAGCACAATGAAAATGCCCTGAAAAATGTTTCATGCAAAGAAAAGAAACGAGGCTTCAAACTGAAGTTGGAGGAAGCCGTCACACGCCAGGACTGAAGGGCTTGGCAAAGAAAATACACCAGAAGAGAGGAAGTGGTGCAAACGAATGTAAACGAAAATGGATGAAGTACGTTAGAAAATTCACAAAGGGTGACGGGTGAGCGCTCTTTTTATCTTCTGTTACTATATTATGGCCCCGTGCATCTTACACACCTCTGTCATTCCCGGTTTGATTTGTAGCTGGCCTTCGTTTCATTTATGGCAGACCAATGTGCTGCCTCTGTTTATGACATCAGAAATATTTGTTCCCACCGCAACACATTTGAGGGAAATCTGACGCTATAGTCTGCCTTGCCCAATTTTACGATGGCAACGGTGGCGTGTGAGCTGTACGCCTCACATGAATTTCCTCTATTATGTTGTAGTGAAATTTACCTACTACGTGTTCTCCTGTCTCAACGACCTATTGTTCTCCTGTTTTAATATTCCGCATTTGTGGACAGGTTTACATCTTTGCTGTCTTCGTTGTGCTACCGATAAAAAATTAGAACGGTGAGCATTAGAATGGAACAATGTGAAGACGAACATTGTAATCAACAAGAATTCTTCAGGTCATCATATTAGCAAATACACAGTGTCACTGCTCGAATGCCCCAGACATTTTACCACACGTTTGCACGAATTATGGGAAATTTGTGCGTTAGCGCGAGCAGGTAACCCAGCTTAACCGCAGAGAAAAATAGATTACAAGAAAAAAAAAGAAATACTGCAATGTTATTCACTAAATGATTCACAACTTTTTTCATATATACGTAATGCTAATCTTTTGCACATTAGTTGAGGGATGTTACGTTCACCATTTGTTTTAGTCAACTTGTTATGAATCTCAATAGCGCGTGATACATTGCTCCTGTCAAAAGATGAAAAAAATATAGAACACGTGCGAATAGCGTTGTCGAACTATAGCACTCTAGCGCTGCCATAGAGACTGTGCAAGTTCTCCCGAGAAAATAACTTTATAAAGGGAGAGAGCCAGAAACGATGCAGGCTGATGGCAAAGTATGAAATAAAAAAAATATTGCTACTGACGAAGGCTTGGAGACATTATCTCTTAAATAAGCTGAGCAACAAAACCACAAAGAACTATAGCCATAGTTCTGAGCGTGGGATGAGTAGGCAGGGTGCGGACGATGTCACTGTATGAAGACCGTCACACAGATAACCACGGTCCCTGTAAAAGCCGCTCGAGTAATAGTTTGTAAGAAACGACGTCAGGGAACGCGTAAATTAAAAAACACTCTTTTAGGGAAAAAGTGGCGGAGGCCAAGCCTCAATGCAGCACTATGTTTAAGTGTTCCTTTCCCCGGTGCAGCCGTACTAACCCGATCGAGTTCTTCTTTCCAAGTAAGACGACGTATTCTTAGTCGTTAGAGAATGAGCACTTCGTGAACGTACGTTATACTCAGGAGAAATACTTGGTGACTTCATAGAGATACTGGGCAAGAGTTAACTGAAATCGATAAGAAGTGACCGACCCCGGGAAGACTCTTTTGTGTGCGGCGGAGTTGGAACCACACAACATCTGCCCGGCAATCTTGTTTTCGCGGGTGAAGCAGGCTGGACATTGTCGCAGACAAAGTGTGAGCATTTTATTGCCTTGGCCTTACAAACACAGAATTCTGCCCGTCTTGGCTACGTTCCGTGTAACCGGTCTCCTCGTTCCACAGGCCACAGATTCATTATCTGATATGCCTGCGTCCTTCACGTGGCGTTCCTCTCCATTTCGTCTTAGTGTCATTGCACGTTCTTGTTTTCTACGCTCAGCTATTGAATGGATATCTTAGTACCCGGCAGATCTGCCATATCAATTATGTGTAGTGTTCAAGGAGCCTAAAACTAAAAAGAAAGGCAGCCGCTCACCGGCAGTAACACATACGTGCATCACATTCTGTGTTTGTTCTGCACTAGAAAGCGGTCCATTACCGACTTAGCAAGCGCTGCACCCTACAGTATAAACGATAATGAGACCCCTTGTGACGCTAACCTGCCTGGTCTGCGCATAAACTAAACGGGCTAATCCGCTAGGTATTGCCAGAGTGCCCGTTTTTCGAATGTTCTTCGTTTTTCCTGGTACACCATCGAGCTGCGTCCGTAGGCAGCGAAGTTTGTGCCGCGGCCCACATGAAAAATAGAACCCTTAACTTTCCGTCAGATATCGCAGCCGGTAGAATACATTCCGCGGTTCCGCTCGAAGGTTCACCATGAAAAAAAGTTACTACATTTGTAAATTTTATGCGCAGCTTAGAACATAGCGGCAAGGAATTTAACATTCAGTCGCATGACTACAGGAGAAGTACGGGCCCTTAGACGCTGAATAAAAGGCATCGAAAGTGTCCGCAGGTTCGAGCAAATGTGTGCAAATAACTGGACGCATTTTCAATACCATGCTGTCGGGTAGGACAAATGCATACACCATTGGAACGTTGGTAACTTGGGTGAATTGTTAGGTGATGGTATGCGCGAAGAATTGCAAGAAGAGGGATCGGTTTCTAAATTGCACCTCTATCCTAATGTTACAGCTAACGTATATATGCTCTAGTTGATAAAGGCTGTTCCGGTTGATATAAGTGAACAAAAAGTAGACATGTTCGCTGGCAAACGCCATGTTTAGCAGTGAATATCATAGTTCTAACGGAGCCAATCCCTATTAAAGTCGAAAAGCTTCGCAGAGTATCTTAAGGAGTGTCGCCTTGTGGCGTAATGTGCAGCTGGTGGCTCAGCTCTGAGGGTATTATGACAGGGCATCAAAACAAATGATTTGACGAGTACAGAACTACACATGTGTCTAAGCTCCCGGGAAAGATATACTCGTAAGCTACAACTTCTTGTCGAAAGAGGTGGACCCACGTTTTTCAGCATTATGGGAGGCAGAGCGTTGAACAAAACTCGAGGAAAAGAGAATGCGGCAACTAACTTCTACTGAGTCTACTGAGAGATCGCTCTTATTTAATTAAAATTTTCGAAAAGCCACAAGCGAATATGAGGTGAAAAACGCTGGCGATTGGCTAAAGCGACGTTAGAACATTACTCCTCTATGCCATTAGAAAATCTTGTAACTATTTTCACTCAGCGATGAAGGCTGCTCAGATGAGTCTAGTTACTTATCTTTCTTTATTAGTTTACACTTCATTAACCACAATTTTCGCATTTATTCTTGGGAATCCTGATGGCATTGTGACTAGCGCTTTCTGTTGGAGCCTTCCAACCTCTGTCAGTCTGTACCCAGCAGTTCAAGCGCGTACTTAAGAAGTCAGGGCATGAGCTGACAGTCAGTTTCATTCATCGTGCAAAACGTGCATGCTCCTTCCTTTTATTTCTTTTCAGGCGGCGTGTAGACCAAAATGTGCCAGTATTCATACATGTGTTTCCAAAAGACATGCCTGTGAATTATTAAATGGAATCTGTGGTGCCACTGCAGAGGCATGACGCTTACACACGTGTAAATTTACAATAAGGAACGTGGCACCAAAGCTACATCACGTGATGCACCCACGTGTTTCAGTGAAGTCTGTTTCAGCAACCCTGTTCCTGTCTTCTATATAAAGTACTTTCTTTTGATCTATTGCATCTAACAGTGCCCCGAGTACTGTGAGAACACCCAGGCTAGTTCGTGGTGCTTATGATGAAAGAATACGTTTAAAAAGAAGTAAATGATATAGCTTTAAAATGGATATAACCGCAGTGCGTTTTTATTCCTGAAACATGGAGACTGAGGCAAGGTATTAATGGCATAAAATACCGGCGCAAAAGTAAGAGAAGATGTCGGTATGAAATAAAATTGTAAGCTTAGAAAGGCTTTCAACTACATTTCCCGCTCAAAAGAATGGCATTATACTACTACTAATACTGTTATTACTATTACTACAACTACTTATTTGTACTATTACGCCTATGACAACTACATAAAATCTGGAACTCACTGAAGGCACCGATGTCGGCCCTATATGTGGGCGCTGAGTGTCCTGGCACTTCAGAATCACGTATGTGAATATGTGACGCGCATTTCACACTGAAAGAGCACTTACGAATGCTACAAAACGTAGTGATGATTTCGGAAGCGCTTAGGGGCAAACTCGCTCCGTCTTAAATGCATGGAAATCACTAATGGATTCGCAGTATTTGTTTGTTTGTTTGTTTGTTTATTGGTTTCTTTCCAATACAAGGAAAAAGCGAAGGGAGAGCTAAAGGCTACTAGCCTGACGAGGCCCTCCCTCCGCATACAGTTTCGACAACATTACAAAAGAGATTTGAGAAAAACAGCACACACATTTGTAGTTACACTCTACACAGTTCTATGTCATAGAGGATCTAGTTCATATCACTGCACACAAATATATAAAACAGATTTCTTGTCATAGATGTGACAGAACGGGAAAAAAAACATATGAACGCAAATGCAAAATGTCAATCATCGTAGCGAACATATGAAAAAAGAGAAAAAAGGCGACATCCAACACACAGTAAAAGAGCACTGTTTTACAGACAAACGCTACATATGGTTTTAAATGAGATGTCACTGGTAGCGAATTTCTTTCTCGATAACCATTGTTTTGAATGTTTTTTTCTTAATCGATTTGTTGAGGTCGACATCATCTGGAAGTTTATTTAGAAGCACCGGAATTTGGTAATTTAAATGTTGTTTTCCATAATTCGTGCGTGTTCGAGGCTTTCTGCGCTCTTGCCTTCGAAGGGCGAGCGTGAGTGTTTCAGCGGGATTGCTAAATGCGTGTAGTTTATGTTTTTGTACATACTGCAATAACTTGAAGCAATAAATTTCATCAGCTCTTAGCAGGGAATACTTTACAAACAGTGGACCTGTTGGCAAGTCTTGTGGGTGTCCTGCATATCTTTCGAGTAGGCGAAGTACACGCTTCTGAAACTTTAGTATTCGGAGGTAGTTTCTACTAGAGGTTGTACCCCAAACCAAAATACAGTAGGAGAGTCTGGAATAAAAGAGAGTATAATAAAGAGTAGCTTTAAGCCACAAAGGTATAAGTGAGCTTATTCTATACAAGCAGCCGAGCGATCTACTGAGCTCCAAAGCAAGATTATCAATGTGGGTGTTCCAAGACAAATTTTCTTGGAACCATACACCCAGAAATTTTTGCTTCACCTCTTGTTTTAACGGAGTGCCCCGAAAGGTAATATGAATATCATTCTTCATTGGCTTGTTAATCGGAGCGAATATAATATATTTGGTTTTATTAGTATTCAACTGTAACCTGTTGGCATTTAACCAGTCAGAAAGTGACTCCATATACTTATTAACAATCTCCTGAAGCTCTGTAAGGGTACGTGCAGTGAAGAAAATATTCGTGTCATCTGCGTACATTATTAGTTTAGGGGAATTATAGATGCTACAGAGATCATTAATATAGACTAAGAATAATAGCGGTCCAAGAATAGAACCTTGAGGAACACCTTGTTTAATTACTATTTTTGTAGTCGTTCCTTGGTGGACACTTACATATTGAAGCCTATTGCTTAAGTAACTCTCTATCAGTTTAAGGACGACGCCGCGAACACCGTATCTTTTTAGTTTAATTAATAGCACATCATGACACACTGAGTCAAAAGCTTTTCGTAGATCTACAAACAGTCCTAGCGTGTAAAGCCTGTGCTCAAAGTTATGTATAATATCATGCTTGATACTGAGAAGTGCGTCCTCGGTAGATTTTCCTTTTTGAAATCCGAACTGCATGTCACTTATTACCCCATATTTCGCAAAGAATTTTTCTAGTCTTATATTTATGGCCCCTTCAAATACTTTCGATAGAACAGGCAGGTAGAATTTGATATTCTGTATACTCCCCGCGTCCCCCCCCCCCACCCCACCTGGCCCGCTAGTCTTTTTACAGCACCGAGATGCCCACAGTTCTCCGTCATTCCATCCCTCAGGCACGCACTTACACTTTATATGCCTCTTTATATGCCATTCTCGTTAAGAACTTCCACCTCTTCACCTACTTTCTTTCTCTGAAACCCTATACATAAATAGCAATAGCACGGCGCCACCCGCAGTACACAACCTGCGAACATTATTTTTCGTATATTGTTCAACTACACTACCTCTGCGAAGTGATAATTATTGTTTTCTTTCTTTTGCTACATGGCTTTACATTTCATTATCATTGCTCCTAAGGTAATATGGCAGGAAAGAAAGAGTAACACGAGATGAGGAGGGAACAATTTTTCATGGCATGGAAATGGGCGTGCATACGATACCAAGGTTTACATCTGCTAGCTCCTATTAAGTATAACTTTCATGCCTGTTAGCTTCTAACAAACTCCCTATTATGCGGCTGTGCGCTGTGCCGAATGTGGCAAGATGCCTTTATCCCCAAAATCGAAGTTTCTTTTAAGTGTTAGTAAAGTACAAGAGCATCACAAAAACATCAATGTGTAATAATCTGCATCCCAATCAAGTAACAACACAACAGAGAGAAAGCAATTTGCATCATCACACCTCCTAGTTCAGTAAGCTTAATTAACATAGTAATGCAAGAGTTCCATGTTCTGCTGGTTAAAAAAACAACACGGAAAAAACAGAATAATTTATCAAACACGCATTTAACATACACAATTAACAGTCTATGAGCCCACACTGGCCAAGAGCTGCAGAGCGTCTTGCATCTGAATAGATAAACGAGTATGAAACAGAACGTCTCAAAGACTCCGAATAAAACAGATGACGTGTGTAATCGGACGGGCGTGTCCAATACAGACCTGTACCGATTGCACACAGGCCACTAACCAGGCGCGGCAAAGTGTCAGACAGGCTTTGGCGTCCGCAAGACTTTCTATATGTTGAAATGAGCCAGAGTTCGGTATTTCGGCTGTCATACACCAGTACGTAATATAAACGTACATTGACCAGCTTCTCTTTAAGTTAGAACTCCCAGATACTTATAAATCAGCTAGCCCGACGTGGCAGAGTTGGAAGATTCGAACAGTATTATGGTTTTCAAATGATAATAACGAGCGAAGTGTGGTATGCGCGATGCCCGTGTCGCCATCCCTGCAGGGCGAGAGCATACCGCATCAAACAATGACATTATTTAAGCGTGCAAAATCACGTTTCCCTGCATTCTTTTTTTTAATACCTTTCGTGCCAGGCTTCCTCCACCTCCTCCATTCTTTATGATTCGCTACTTGAAGCTTTTCGATTTCATCGAGCACGTTTCAGAAGTGGTTCAATGTTGTAAACAACAAGCTCTGTGTTCTTGTGTGCAATGATGCGGCCGTCTGTATCAATTACAGAAAATAAGGGCACTAACATGCTCGCGACATTTAAAACGCAACCGACAGGGCATCACAAGCACGCAGTCCACCTTCTTTTCACGGATTTACCTTTCAGATGCCGCAAAACGAGGTGAATTTTTACTTAACTCTGCTCTCACCAGCTTGTGGTCTAACTTCCTGCGCTCAATGTTCCATCCTTCAAGAAGCTATAAAAAACCCTCACATCCATGCAGAGAAGGTTGCTTTTTCACGCAGAAGCACTATTCCATGCAGTAACATCAATAAAAGAAGCCAACCTTTCTTTATAAGAATGGCAGTTACGAACAATAAGTCTCCGACGTTGTTCACTTGTTTATCGTTGCAAAAGCCTTGCTCAGCATTCTTCAGCAAGGCGATTAGCTCCGCCTACAAACAATACCATTAATTTACTTGAATTCGAAGTTATCACCTTATCAACACACCCCCTTTATCAGTCTTCTGTTGAAAGTGTGGTATATAATCTATTCAGGTGGATGTATGAGAGGGAAAGTCATTTTAGTGTGTTGTAAGCGAAAATAAATTCCATTTATGAACTGCTTCTTTCAAAACTGCAGCCACTTTTCTTATAATGTTCGTCCCGCACGGGCATATTGAATTAACAGCTGGAAAATGTGCAGATCGTCCAAGGGAGTATCTTTGTTTCAGAAATTATTATAGGAATCATTGGGAATTCTCAGATTTCCTTGTGATTTTAATAAGTAGATTAATGTGTCACGTATGAACCTCTCTTTAAAGGGAATTTGCTGGTTGCACCAGTGGTAATTATATAGTGATTGTCTAACTTTTGGTCATGCCGTATCATAAGGATACACTACAATAGCTCTATTTGCATTGGCCTGTAGCCATTAGGCAGTAGTAAACCATTATAGCTAGGAACTTATGTGTTTAGAGCAAATTTTACATTAGGCTGCCAAATGGGCCGTGCAAAATATATTGATTGTATATCCTTCCTATACATTGTTGTATCTGCTTACTTAATATTTGCAGCATGCACTTGCAGGCTACAGCACCTTTTGCGCCAGTGATACGAAAGGCAAGGGAAGCCCGACAACTACGCTTCCTGAAAGAAGGTAATTTCTATAACAGCTATAAAAGATAACACATGTATTTCATAAATATGAATTATATATGTTTTTGCGCAATAGAAGCTTATATGTCAATTGTGCCCTTGTTTTCCCTTCTCACACTGCATGATTCTGAACTAGCGGAACTGCTTCAATTTCGGTTTGGGTTAACATATGACAACGTGGCGTGTGTTAGATCTAGAGGGCAGCTAGCTAGCTATTAACACTCAAGCACGAATGCAGATAAGAAGCAGTAGATGCGCATGCATTCCAAGGTTTATTGTTGTCATATGTCAAATAAGCATTTATTTTACATAAATTCTAACACAGATAGAGCAGCGGATTTTATAGAAGTTCATGCAAGCATTTAAGTTAGGCATGTGCGCAAGTATTCATGAAGCTTAATGTAAAATTCGTGGAGGTTTCATGCATTTTAGATTTTTCTTTTTCCCTCTGCATGCATGGTTTTATATACAGATTCTATGTGGGTTTCTTGTATAGTTGTAAGCTTTTGTTTCAATGTGTATGAATGACGCAATGGATCACAAGCCTATTGCACATTGGAACAGTCTTCCGCACCACATATCATTGATGTCAAAGCGTTTCGTGATAACCTAAATACGATCTTTGATAACACTGTATAATGATGTTCCATTGTATTATTCCTAACTTTGTTTTCTTATTTTACATATTTCTGTTTTGTACAATCTGTTACTCTCCGTACTGAATGCCCTTCAATGGGCATCTAGGTTATATATATATATATATATATATATATATATATATATATATATATATATATATATATATATATATATATATATATATATATATATATATACATACATAATAAATGAATAACAAGTTTTATATTATGGACCCTTTTCAACCCCCCTCCCCCCCAGCAGCGAGTGGTTATATAACTAGAATAATATCGGCCCAAATACTTTCCATGATGTAAAAGAACACAATTCTATAGACTGTCCATAGAGCAGTGTTTAGAAGTATTGTACAGACACTATATCGACAATAGCTGATAACAAGTGCAAGGACGTAAGTCCACAGAGTATCTATAGACTGGGCCACAATAAATGCCTGTGGCCAGTCTGCAGACCTATAGTCTACAAAAAAATGTGAAGCCATAAATCCGTGGACTGTACACAGACTGGTCGATCAAGTTAGCCTATAGCGAGTCTATGCACATTTGTCGATAAACATTTCAGAGACAGTAATCTGCAGAGTGCAAATGGCCGCGTCTATAAAGAGCCTATGAACAGTCTATGAAAGATAGAGTTTTTATAGACTAGACAACAAGAAGTCTCAGACTAAGTTGGTAGACTGTCTATAGACTGGCCTAATTAAACAACAGTCTAGATAATTTTTCTCGACTTCGTAACACATGTGTATCAACTTTATATATACTGTTTCAAAATCTTTGTAAGCGAACGCCTCACCTCGCTACAGAGATTATCCTCCAGACGCTCTACATCTGGCTGATAATTTCGATCCATCGCTGTAAGGTCCATGATCTTCTGGGCAACGGCAGTCTGAGAACATTTCTGCGGAAAGTCATCTGTAAGAAGATCAATTTATCTACCATTCGAGATATGGATGTGGCGACTCGCGCGTTCGAACGAGCTCGGCCACAGCATATTCACCGGCCTAAGGTAGTGAGCCAGCATGACAAAGCAATTCCCACATTCTTCTTCGAAGACAATATCGACCTTCCACAAAAGAACAACATTTTCTGGGTCATCGTCGTGGAGAGCAAGCCACTGGCAGACGCAGTGGTTTTCCCTGGTATAAAAGGTAAAGCGGGAGTGAGCCTAATGATTGGATCTCACCTGATGTGAAAGCTCATGCCGAATTCAATTGAGATCAAAAGCAATGCCCAAAACAGATCTCTGCTAACCATCAACACGAAAAGCAGATGCACTCTTCAAAGAACCTTGTTATTCACGGGGAAATTTAGTGACTGCGGGAGCAGGCAGGTTTGTGTTTTATGGACAGACACATATGCGAATAAGAATTTTCCTTTTACATTTCAATGATTCTGGGAAATGGAAAAGCTTGGTATTGCGTACACACCGTCATTAAATCAACAAGAAGACGCTCTGACCAACTTTAATGAAATCATGAACTTTCAAAATGCTCGCCATGAAATAGCAATCCCATGGAAATCTACTGGACATCATATGAGAGACGATTGCAAAGCAGCGCTTTCACGACTGTATTTGTAGGTTCAAAGGCCTTCCTCGAGCGATGAAAGCTCCAACACGGGAAATAAAGTGTTTTAGACAGTACAAGAAGGATGGTCGTGCGGAAAAGGTACAGGATGTGCCAACATCACGAGAACACGTGTTCTACAGACCCCATCTCAATGTGATCCACGAGACGCCGACTACTAGAATTCGCATTGTTCTCGGCGCATCGTCACACAGTAAAGGAGCATGCCGTATGAACTAAAGACTTCAAAAGTTACCACTAGCGTGAACGCCAACCTTCTAAAGATGATAATCAGGTTTTGTTTCCACATATTTCGCCTTATAGCAGATGTGCTGAAGGCATTTTTTCGGTTCTACATTAAGAAAGAAGTCACAGTCGCTATTCGCTTCTTGCGGGTTGAGGACGTACCATCCAAGAACAATTCGCTTCCACGGCTGGAGGAGGTCAGGATGACTCAGCTGCCATTCAGTTCCACTTCAAGTTCATTTAAGCTATCGGCTATGTTTCAGTACCCCTTAAACCATGTAGATTCTAGATGCTAAGGAACAGCAACACAACTAAAGGAAAGCTTCCACGAGAGCGATTTAGTGTTTGGGGCTTCAGCATCAGAGATCTCCAACTTGTGGAAGCAAACCACCCAGATTTCGAAGCTGGCCAGAAGTATTATGCTGAAATGGCCAAATAATAACGACGTACTGCGATAGACACTATGGAAAAAAGAAGAAACATCAACGACAGATATTTTCCAAAGGAAGCTATTCGGTCTATACTAGAATATGGAAGACACACTTTGGGACAACATTGAATAACTTCTAGAAGTTATCACCAAGGAAATGGGCACAAAGCGAACAGTACTCCAAAGCACATCAAGGGTTTTCAACAAGTAGGGGTTTTCATCTCGATTCACGATCACAGCCACCACAGTGCTGTTTCATGAGATACAAAAGCAAGGACTATATTGAGATGTGTCACGCCTGAGTGGTATTGATAATGACTGGAACAAGCGGCATGCGGAGGTTCAAGACATATTGTCAAGTGTTCGACGAAAACTCGTCTGACACCTTCAAGACATATTTCTTAAAAGAAAGAGTTGATTAACAGAGGTCAACACTGACGGAGCTCAATTGCACCTACATACCTTCACCGACGTGAGCCTTTAGGCATACGGTCTCGTCGCCTACCGCAGGACCCAAGCCGCAGCGGGCAACATCTATTTCCAATAGCTGCTTGCGAAAGCTGTCATTGCTCCCACCTAAAGACTGATGTTGCTGCGTCTTGAACTCGTGAGGGCTTACCCGGGAGCACAGATCACGATGTTTCTACCACCGACTATAAAAATGGGATGAATATATCTGCTTCACCGACCCTAACATCTGCATCTGCTGCATTCAGTTGCCATCCACGAAGTGGAAGCCTTTGTTTCAAGCCGATTAATGGAATTTCAAGGGTACACCGACCTAAGTCGCTGGGGACACTGCTCTGGGAAAACCAACGCAGCCAATTTTGTAACGTTTGTAGCACCGTGTCGTCGTTTTACACCTTCTTTTGTCCTTGTCTTGTGTTGTACTGTAACGAAACTTGCTATGAATGCACTAACTCCTATGGTGGCTTGGTCCCCAATGGCTCGCTGACCGTATAGGAACTTAGCCATATAAAAAAAGAAAGGCGCTAGAACTCAACTGGGGTGAGTTCTCGCAGCAGAAAACCAGCGGATGAGGTAATTCTGGTGGCTCAGAGTAGGACACTTGAACCAGCATTAGATGTAATCAAGTATAGTCGCTGGAATACGGTGTTTAAGATCAGGGCATGGGTGAAGAGGCTCCTTCACAATTACCAAGCACGTTCCAATACTAGAAGTTTCTCTTTCGACTCGGGATATAGCAGGACGCGAAGACGCACTACTCGGGACTTTACAAGCACAAACCTTTGGAAATAATATTGCTGAGCTGACCATAGGCAAAGCACTCGACAAGACGTCGAATATACAAGAACTTTAACAACTGTCCAAACTAAGTGACAGTTTTCTTCTCTAATATCTGCCTCCAAAAACTTAATCGTAACGCGCTTTGAAATAATAATTGAAACCACCCAGACCTTAATGTCTCTATTCTTTGGCCACTTTCCTAGTTGGAGTCCTTCTTTCTTAGAGTTAACTTTGTCTCCAAATTGCAAGTCAAGCATGCGAAAAATCTATCTACTGTTTTATCAAATCGAAATTAAATAACAAACAGATTTTTTTCGCTTTAATACCACGTCTACTGTCTGCTTGAAAAACTACTTATCTTGGATTATTTAAGACCAACTTTGATGGCCAACATTTTTTCTTCTAGTTGAAAATAATTAGCGATGAACTTGATAGGATTTGGTACACCTAACCAATAAAATGGTTTGAGAGAACGCAGTGACGGGCCCAGAATTACCTCTCCCAGCCTCAGGCTCTTTAATGCACACCGAAATCTCGGTGTATGGTGGTAATCAAAACACGGACGCCGCAGCCATGCACGTTAAACCACAACACCAAAGTCATGGAGGAGTCACAAAGCGGCTAGCTGATTTTGAAAAGCCCTTGCAGCCTCTGCGTCGCCGAATTTTTCGTGGCCGTTCTGCTCACTAGCCGCCACACTTTCCTCACCCCTCTTAATGGCTGAATAAATATCGACAACCACAGAGTAAAGTGTGGCTGTCGACACATCTCGGCTCTCGAAACGCATTTTCGCTAGAATGACATTTCTATGGAAATATTTTAGCCGTACATTGCATTTTTTTTAGCGTACTGCTAAAAAAAAATCCATCGGTATCAGTTTATTTGGCCACAGGCGAGCGCTCTATGACACATTAAGCCATTCTTATTTTTTTACCCGAGCGCATAAAAGCAAAAGAACCACTGCAAGTGGAGACCCAGGGGTTTTTGGTTTCGTGAATTCGTCTAGACGTCCTTTTGATAAACTCAATTTGTGCTTGTATAGACCAACGTCATCGAAGAGCATAGAATGTCATACCGTCTGCTAGAGCACCGATAGTGTGCAAAGGTCGAGATTCGAGAATAACATCGTTATTTGAGGCGGATCCCTACTAGGAAGAAAAATAAAGGCCTCAAAGTGACCCCGACTGCCTGACCTTCATTAAGTGATCCTCTACGCGGGTACGCTTTCTGTGTAAGCATAGTTAATGCTACGAAGCGCTATTGTATACACCACCAACGGGAAGGAAGGAATTTGGCAGTGCACTAATAATATTGGCAACTCTCATAGAAAAGGTAGCCATTAGATAATGGGAAACCAGCTATGCCAAAAGACGAAACTAGAAGACTAGTTAGACGTACATACATTTGTTATTAGGAGCACTGCCGTTCTGGCGTGCGCGACCTGCATGTGTTGTAAGATTTGTCTTTTGCAATCATTTCCATTTTTGCCGTGCTCTTTGTCTTGCCACTTCTGCAGGTACCTTGCTTTGTTTTCTTGCGCTGTGTCTGTGTGAAATAAACAGAGTGCCTAATATAAGAATTATATATCCTGAAGCTACCATAAGAAGCCAAAAAAAAGCCAGGACACCAAGAGTGAAAGAAGGGAAATTACTCGTACCTGCTAATTGAAATAAAGAAATCATAAATGAAGGGAATTGAAAGTGGATGAAAGAACAACTTGCCGCAAGTGGGGAACGATCCCTCGTCTTCGCATCACGCGTGCGATGCTCTAATAAATTGAGCTAATAATATTAATTTGAGCTAATAAATTGAGCATTTTCCCATCCACTTTTCGCAGTACTTATGCGTTGCTACTAGAACTAACCCTGGTAGTGTTAGCCCGGCCCCTCGGCTAACCATTTTCCTCTCGTTCATGTCCTCAAGCTAGCAAGAAAATCATGGCACAAAGTAAAATAACTGAAAAACTATCCAACACTGAAATATGCTGTATCACTACTAAATGCAGAACAGCGGATTTGAATGGCTCCAATGAATATGTTTAGGTTATTGCACAAAACTGACATACCTCTAGAGGCTTCCTGAGAGCCTTCCCAATTATTTTTTTTCAGTTTAGTCTTCTGTAGCCGTAACCACTATAACAACTACATTTGACTGCGCAAGGGCGACTATAATACAGCGATACATAGAACACTACTTCTGCTTCACACCACCTCCCCCCACCCATAGCCCGTACGAAATACAATCAAGTCCTGAGAGAAGCTGCCGTGCTTTGGAATTGAAAGCGCAGCCTTTTGTCGCGCACCGCTGCTTGGAAACAAAGAACTCGCCAGCCAGAAATACAACGCCGAATTGAAATTGCTTCAGGCTTTGTGTTTTCCCTTCGGATTTAAAGCGCTTCCCTTGGTCCAGACAGCGAAGGAAAGGCGAATAATTTCTCGGGAACTCAACGTTCCACTACCACTGTTTTACGCGCGCTTACCAAAGTTTCCCCCGGGAACGCGAAACAAGAGGAGCACGACAAGAGATGATAAGTAGCGGCCCTGTAAATAAATTAAAATGTTCTTGGTACGCGTACAAAAAAAGCACCCACTGGAACGAATGAGTTCCACTGAAACGAATGACTTCTTTCGCAATTATTCCGATTAGTCCATCGACTAAGCGGAATGGGTGGCAGTGCCTGTCGGCACCGACAGTGAAGGCGACAATATGGAAGACCGGCCACCAAGGAAAAGTACAAAAGTTATGACACAGATTGCGCTAACGCTCACACCTCTGTGATCGAACATAAAACGACACACAAAATTTGCGAAGGTAATGAAGGTGGATGTATATTAACACAGCAGAGAGTGGCGAGTACCTGAGGGCCGGAAACAACGTGCTCTGGACTAGAGCAGACATTTCGGATGGGCTGTCGGCAGAAGGGTCGAGAGCTCAACTGCTCAGTTAATACTTGAGCGTGGCTATCACCTACAGGCATAATAAAGACCGCTTCCCTTTGTTCGCTTTGCAACGGAGTTATATTTCAAGATTAGAAAGTCTTGCAGTGTGAGAAAGCATCGAGAAAAATTGAAAAAGAACATGAAACAAAAAGAAAGAAATGAGCCACAAACACTTGGAAGGAAAAAGAAAGAACAGGGTCAGCGAGGACATTGAATTACAGAGAAGCCGTTATGAGACGGAATAAGCGTACTTTTCTCACAACAGCAAAAAAAAAGAAAAAAATACGCTGTGCTAAATTACCTGAAACTTTATATTGAAGGGCAGAGGATCACCGAGTAAAGACAACTGCAAAAATTTATTCAACTAAGCAATCTGCCATCCGAAAGCCATTCACAGTTTGATTAATCTGCATGGTTAAGAAACGTTGCGTATACGTGTCCTGTTAAAACTTTCGACGCTGCGTCTTTCAACAGCCGGGAATAGCAGTGATAAAGTGCATAGGCTGTTGACACTCAACGACTCTTTTCATGTTATGCTCTGAAAGCAATAACACACTTGGTGCCATGGGAGGCACGATCACAATATTAATTTAGATGTTTGCTAAAAGCGCTGTTATGAGCTTGTCGTGTAATGCCATGTTTTCTTCTGTCCATACCTCTTGGTTGCACAGCTTCACCTGCTGTTGAAGTTCGCATGTATCATTCCAGTCAGGCTATTGTGCATTTGGATGTCATGCCTCACGGTCTTCCGGCTTTCATCAGACCGTTAAGATGAGTGTGCTCTCCTCTCCGTTGCATAGCTTGTTGAGCGTACTGATCCTGTATTATTCGAAAAATTTCGGCAAGACTTAAACTCGAATATGTCTAGATGTTCTCTTAAACCTAACTACTATTTAATCAAAGAATGCACCTGCTACAAAACTGACAGCCGCTACTGTGCATTCTTATAATGCGCGTCGCCTCAAACGTGATATTGGCAAAGCTTGTCTGATACGTTTACCACGCTACATGTGTACTGTTTTGTAGACTGAAATCACAGTCAGCCTTGCATGGCCTTTATACATATTTGCTGGGAATAATTGGCTGCACAGAAATCTAAAGCTTATATTTGTGTGCCGTGCCGCCTATAATGTCACATATGCTTTGTGGGTGTCTTTGATACTTGCAACTCCAGTGGTCAGCTCCTTGGGATGGTTTAGTGACCTGCCACCTTACAAACTCACCACACAGGGCCCTTGCCAAGAACTACGACTTGACTTGCTATTACACAAGAAATGTCTCCCACAGTTTTTAGAGCAGTCGTCTTCATCGCGAGCTCCAGTCGACGTGTGCGTAATTTCAGTCGTCGTAACTGCCATTGCCTTTCTCTTTTCCCATTCTCTCTTGCCCACTTGCTTAACATTGAAACACTCTGCAGCTGGCAGGAAGGTTGGGCTTTAGGCTACACTCCCAGTTCTTTTCTCGTACTAAAAGGTTAATGTCACCTCTTCAGTAAGGATCAGTATCGTTGTCCTTGTTGCAGTGGTCGTAATTTAAAAAAAAAAATGTGCGCCCCCATTTGGCTTGCAATCAATGAGAGGCATCTACGGTTAGTGTACGTCGAAGAATTCACATGTTTGACATGTACGTCCAGAAAGATACAAAAATATTCTTCAAGAACCTTTGCCTCAGGCATCCAGCAAAGCCAGTAAATATTTTACAATCCCTTCTCTATCCTTGGTGCTCCTTCAAGACATGTGTACTTCGTCTAGCGGCACAGGCTTCAAATCTGGGTAGCCCCGAGAAAACCTTCCGTATAGGGGCGCCCCGTATTTGCCGAGCCTAGATCTCGTGTTTTTCACTCATGCTGCCTACAGGAAACGCAGCGCTTGTCTCTTTGCCTAGTCATTTTCTTTTGCAAGTGCTCACTTGTTCGGAAATGAAAAGAAACGAACTTATGCGGGCACGGAAGGGTTATTCCTCCAGCCAGAGGAGTCGAGGAATTGTTGTTACTTCGTGTTTCGTCCTTGCTTTTCTTTAGTTTTTACTTATTTCTTCGCAATAATCAATTACTTACAATAATTGCTTCCATATCTCGATTTATGTCACCCAGGTACTGTCTTCCTGCAGCGGAACGCCGCCTCTGTTACAGATAGCAGCTTGCGCCTTCAGATTCCTATCGTCCAGAGTTACCGCTGCTTTTATAGAGGACGGCGGATGCTCTGGTACCTCCTGCAAAAGGAAATCGTGTCTACATGTGGTATCTTGAAGCGGGAGAACTGAATGCCTACTTACATTGTGCAGCCATGCCTGTCAAGCATTCGAACGCTTTGACCTGGCCGATAAGGAAGCCCTTTATAAAGCAGTAACTGATGGATAGCTCCGGTGGTCAGTTACCGGGGACAATAAGTAAAAGCGAATAGAAAAACCTCGGCTGCAACGCTAAAAAAAAACTTGTTCGTGTGGAAACGATGTATAAAGTAAATAACAAGTTCAATGAAGGAGAAGAATGAGGGAAATTGTGTAGCTCGAAGCGGAAGAAAGTGTTGCCTGGGACATTGCAAAACACCACATATTTGGCGTACGCACGAGACATTTATGCAGCACAGCAGACGCTTCTGGAGCAAATAATTTTTAGGGATATCAGTTTCAATGTGGGACGAACGATTAATCCAGCAGAAAAGTTGACAGTTGGTTCAATAACGTGTCACACGCGATCTTGCGTCACCCAAATTAAAATTTACCCCAACAGTACCGGTGACCCTTCAAAATTACTTCCTTGTACGGACTGAAGCATGAATCTTCAGTAAACATTATACAACTTATTAGAAAACACATACTCAACATACGTGCCCCGTAACAAGCTGACTACAAAAAAACGAAGGTAAAGTAATTCATTTAATTTGTAATACAGCAGGCACGTGTTGAAGAAATACACGCATGTCGACGTGTCCTTCGTTATTCCAAGAAGTTTTGGGGGTTCCTAGCGCATACAGTGTCATTGTTCTGTGCATCTTGCAGATCGGTTTGTCACGTCTGGACGTCTAACATCGCATGAATCATGCTATTAACATGCAAGAATAACGCAGCGGTTATTATACTTGTAGTTCTCGTCCGATAATTAGGCACTTCGCAGCCATTCGTGCCCTGTTTCACACACGACGAAAATTGCATAGTGAGAATGAGGATATCATAATGCGAGGGGACAGTTAGTTACGCGTATGTGTATTTACAAGGTACATACAAGTTAGAGCAACACGGCGTACACAAGATGGCTGTCCGAAATAGCCGCAAGTGCTTCTCGCACAGTCCTCGTCTTTGTTCCAAATCACACTATGCCCCACTGCTCCGTAATATCACGCCCCGGTTGAAAATCCGCCGTTTCCATGATAGTTCTTATGGGGGCAAAGTCACGGTGAAGTAAGGTTTCAGCCTAGACGCGTGGACAACATCAGTGGGCGCTGGGTCAGACGACGAATGATATTCCAGCGGGGATACTTCGTAGTTTACATCGCCGTGCTGGTACAGGATCGTATAAGGCCCTGCGTAGCGCGGGAGTCTTTTCAAACGATCTGATGCGGCGGCATGGTGTCTAAAGAAGAGCTAAGGACCCAAGGGAGAAATGAACGCCCTGGCTGCGGCTGTTGCACCTCGTATTCTGTGCAACCTGTGATGCAGTTAGCCGTGAGCGGGCAATTTGGCGAGCTTTGTGAGTCCGGACGAAGATGTCATGGTCATATTCAGTTGGAATGAGAGAGAGAGAGAGAGAATAATATTTTTTTGAGTGAAAAGGAAAGGGGTGTTGGTGAGCGGCTGGGCGGGTCCCTATTGCGATACTTTACTTCACTTCGCCGGACCTGGTCGAGAAGACCGCTCTGGGGAACGTTGGTCACGGGTGGAAGGAGTTTGTCGAAGGGCCAAGTTAGGTGGCAGCCGAACAGCAGATAAAAATGGAGAAAACGCAGTGGTGTCGTGACCGCGCGAATTAACTGCAAAGCTCATGTACGGTAACGCGCGGCCAGTTTATGTACGGTAACGTGCGGCCTCTGTCATTGTGGTCCGGAGAAAGACACATGGATAGCATCTCCGTCAACGTCCGGCTGAGCCGCACAGTTATTCCTTCGGTCTGCAGGTGATATCTGGTGTTTAGTTTGTGCATGGCAGAACAGGAACAAAGAAGATCTTCGACGACGCGGGACAAGAAGGTGCGGCCGCGATCAGTGAGCAGGTGCCTAAGTGCGCCGTGATGCAGTATGACGTCATACAGAAGGAAATCCGCAACGTCCGTAGCGCAGCTTGTCGGCAATGCTCGCGTGATGGCGTAGCGCGTCGTGTAGTCAGTCGCGACAGCGGCCTACTTGTTACTGGCATCAGACGTAGGAAAATGGCCTAGGAGATCCATGCCGACGCGAAAGAATGGTTCGCAGGGAACAATGATGGGGCGTAGGCGTCCAGGGGGTGGAACAGCAGGTCGTTTGCAGCGTTGACACAGTGCAGTGGCCGCAACGTAGCACGGCATAAAGCTATATAGGCCGGGTGAGTAAAAGCAGCGTTTTACATGGTTGCAGGTACAAAAGACACCGAGATGGCCGGCCGTGGGTTCGTCATGTAGCTGCTCAAGAACTTCTATCCTAAGATGTCGAGGTAGCACGAGCAAAAATTTGAGGCAGCCAAGGCTAAATTAGTGTCGGTAGAGAACGCCGCTAGATAATACTAGTGTGCTGATAACTGGTACAGTATTCACTAAAGCTACGTGATGGATGATGAGACGTAAAGCGTCATCACAGAACTGTTCATTGCGTATGTCACGCAAGTCTGAACTGGCTAGGACTGAAGCATCGGAGTCGTGGGCATCATTGTCTGGACTGTCGACCGGGTGAGGGGAGGGACAGTCGGCGTCGTCGTGTAAATGAGCAGATTTGTATACAGCAGTAAAAGTGTATTTTTGTAGCCGCAGCGCTCAACGACCCACTCATCCAGTCGGGTGCTTGAGTACTTCAGCACAGGGCATGGTCATCAGTGATAACGAAAAATTGGCTACCAAACAAGTAAGGGTGGAAATCGGCTACCAACCAAACCAACGCCAGGTACTCGCGTTCCATGGTGGAAAAGTTTTGTTCTGTGGGCGGGGGAAGGCGGCTAGCGTATGCAATTATGCGCTGTGCCTCCTTGTGCTGTCGAACGAGAGCAGCTCCTATTGCATGATCGCTGGCGTCTGTGCGAATTTCCCCAGTAGCAGATGTGTCGCAATGAGCCAGCAAAGGGGAGCCGTTAGCAAGCGGCAGAGGATGGCGAAAGCGTCAGCTTGCCCAAAGCCCCATGAAAAGGAAACATTTCTTTTAGTAGGTCAGTGACTGGGCGGGCGGTGTCGCCAAAGCAATGGAAATAGGAGCATAGTCCAACAAGCTTCTGACATCTGCTGTGGATGGCGGTACGGGAAAATTTTGGATGGCGTGAATCTTGTCAAGGTCGGATTGATCTCCTTCGGCACTAACAAGGTGACCGAGAACAGCAATCTGGCGGCGTCCAAAGAGGTACTTGGACGAGTCCAGTTGAAAGCTGGCACTCCAAGAAACACCATAAATGGCTGACAGACGCGTAAGATGACCTGAAAATGTGAGCGAAAGAACTATCACATCGTCTGAACAACATAGACAAGTGGACCCATTATAGCCGCGAAGTACAGAGTCCATCATTAGCTCGAAGTATGCCAGGGCATTAGAAAGGCCATACGGTATTAACTTGAATTTATAAATCCCACCCGGTGATACGAAAGCGGTTTTCTCACGGTCCATGTCATCTACAGAGATTGGCCAATACTCAGAGCGAAGTTTTACGGATGAGGAGCACTTCGTTCCATGCAGGCTTTCCAATGCACCATCAATACGTGGTAGGGGTAGACATCTTTGCGGGTTCTGTAAGTCAGATGTCAATAATTTCCGCCAAAGCGCCAGCTGCCATTTATCTTCTTAACAAGGACAACTGTGCACGCCCACGGACTATATGACTGTTCGATGACGCCTTTAGTCAGCATTATATCCACCTCATGCGGCATAACTTGACGTTCGGCATGTGAAACGCAGTACGGACGTCGAGGTATGGGATTGGCGTCGACGGTATATATACGGTGATTTACCGCTGACGTCCGGCCTAAGGGATCGCCGGAAGAAGGTCAGGTGCGATAATTTTCCTTACGCCGTCTGGTTCAGGATTTGACTAATCAAACTTGCCTGGAGATGATGGTGAAACTGCCGCGTCTAATACGGATATCTTGCAACCCTCCATAGGCGAGATATTCGCCAGCGACATGCCTCTCGGGATAATCTGCGCAAAGTATTTAAAATTAAGGGGGGCTGTGTAATTTGGTGGTCGATAACAGCGAGTAGGGTCTGCGGCAGGATGTCGTTCCTTTGAAGCATTACGTGAGAAGTCGGACACACCACATAGACTCCGCCAATAACAGATGGAAATGAGGTCACAGTAACATAACTAGTGGCTTGCGGTGGCAGGCAGATGTCATCGAGGAAGCATAAACGTGGTCGTATTTCTTGTAGAATGTCGCAGATCTGGGACAGTTGCAGTCGAAGCACCAGATGCGCCGTCAAACAAGCATGATAGGGATAATAAACGGTCCATTCCTAAGACAATGTCGTGAAGGCACCGTTCCAAAAAAAAAAAAAAGGGCAGTGGTAAGATGATCTGTGATGCAGACGCGAGCAGTGCACATTCCGAGCACGGTTTGCGTTTCTCCATAGGCGACGCGGAGGTTTCATGATGCCGCAATTGTGAGGACTTTGTTCAGGTTTGGGTGATTGCTGGTCAAATACACGTTGAAAATGGCATGGGCTCAGTTCGGAACGGTAATAACCATAGGTAAGTCGTGGAAGTGAAGAAGCGATACGGTGGCGGCAATGGCGAGTGATTGGGCCGATTAGATAGCAGGCAAAGCAAATTGGTCAAAGCCCTGCCTTTCGGCTGGGTTTCAATAAGCTGGAAGACACCACTGGCTAGGCGAAGCGGCAGGGCACAGGGAATGAACTCCGAAATCTTGAAGTTCTTCGCGGGTAATTGCTTGAACTAGTGGTACTGCGGGCGAATTGTTGGAATCACTGACTTGTGGACCAAATGTGGCAGGCGATATTGCTTCAATTTCGCGCTGAACAATTCGTGTCGAGTCTTCTGAAGTAGACGGTCGCTGCATTCTGCTATCCTCGCATGTGGAGGTTGCAGCTAAATTGGGCAAACAAGCGAACGACGCCGATATGCGACAACTTCTTTGCCTGCTCAAAGTGTTGGTACTCCTTGATAATATCGCCAACGGTCGCGCAATTCTTACACATCAGCACATTGAAAGCATGTGTGATCCCGTAGGCGTTTGCGCACTAATCGGTATGTCTTTCTCAGCGGCGTTCTTCCACCCTAATGGATGCTTAACCAAATTCTTCAGCCTCTGTTTACACGTTTCCCAATCCGTAAGCTCAACTTGTGGTTCAACAAGTGCGCCGTGCCTTGCAAGTAGAACATCAGGCTGGCCAACATTACGGTTGCATCCTATCTGTTCTGGGCATTCCCACGCTCACACATGGCGATCCAACTTTCCACGTCGTCGTTATAGGTCAAGTCAGTCTCTTCCTTGGTTCGCCCAATTCCCACTGCGTCGGGGTGTTTAGCGAAGCTTATATATAAGATAATGAACTCATACTTTAGTAAAGCTAACCAGGACGATTATTTGAATAGTTTATCACTTTGGTAATTCCTACATAATGCAATCGCATTATCACCGATGCTAACGGAAAGCCCGGCTACGGCATTGGGGCACACTAGTAGTACGACGTTTAGTTCACCGAATTTCTGCACAGGAATTTCGTAGTTCGTGAAAGGCTAGCTGCAAACGTAAGCGGTAAGCATCTCAGAATTTCTCCATTGTTGGACTCAGCGTAACACAAGTGATATATACTCGGACAATCTGAACTGAATATATATTCACGCATGCACCACGCTTGAACGTCATGGCAGCGGTGCTGCAGCATTGTCCAGTGGGAAGCACGAGTTAGATGCCCGGCTGTATTCTTGCTTATCCGTCTCTGCGGCTGCAAGCTATCACGCGGCGTGTACCTAGACTGCTTCAAAGGTAATCGCATCACTATCCGCTTCAATCGTGAGATGGGGTCTGGCGGAATTGTTTTGTTCTTGTTGTTGTATATAGTAATTTTATTTATTGTAATAGTAATTATTGTAATCTATTGTATTATAAGTATTGTATTGTAATAGTAATTATTGCTTATTTATTTCGGGAAGGTAAACCAGCAGCCCCTACAATAAGAAAAAGCAATGCGTCAAAAAATGTCATGCGTATTACGACGTGACCGGCATAATCAAATACAGAAGAAAGGAACTTTCCAGTGATGAAATGTGCAAGATACGTATAATTACAAGTAACGTTTGCAAGCGACTCTCAAGGCCACTCTGGCAAACAGGACAAATACCAAGCGGATTTTTCAAACAGCTCCAGAGCCTCAGTCGGGAAAGGCGAGCAACACGATACCGAGCCAGCACAAAAACAAAGATAAAGAACGCGATCGATGAAGGGGTTGTTTTACAACGTGAACATGCAAAAGGAAACTTTGTAAGCGTCACCTCGATAGCAAGACAGTAAAAGTTTCACTCAACCACGAACGCTATCATTATCCTCCCTTTCTCCTCTATCCGTCAGGGTGCCCCATTTTATATTCTATCCGAACCGTGAAACACGAAGGAAGCAAGTATATAATAAAAAGTAAGGCAACCATGTTCTTACCCCTCCTCGCTTGAACTTTTTGGTTCACTTGTTTGGTCATTTTTATGCCCCCACGCTGGCACCCCTACACTGGCGCATGCCCTTGCTGTTCCTTGTTTCAGCAAGACTCGTGCTGTAACCCCACACGATCACCTATCCAGTGCCTCACTCTTTCAGAAAACGAGCTAGACATCTTCGGAGCAGCATCTATTCACTGCTGTCAGCGCCACTAAAGCATAGGGGCAAAGCTACGTAAACAAAATAAATGAATTCTGGCGTTTTACTTGGCAAAACCACGATTATGAGGCAAGCCGCAGTGGGGCACTTATGTTTAATTTTGACCACCAGGGAATCGTTACCGTGCCTTCAATGCACGGCACACGGGCGTTTTTGCATTTTTACCCCATTGAAATGCAGCCGCCACGGCCGGGTTTCGATCCCACGCCCTCGTGCTTAACAGCACAACGCCATAGCCGCTATGTTACCGCGGAAGTTCAACAAAACAAAGGTAAGACTAATTTGTGCAAACAACAACAAATTCCATAGACAATGTCGCTACATGGCGTTCACGAACTCGCTAGCGAAAGTACATTCAAATAAACACTGCGCGAAATTATTACGTCCTCTAGCGTTCCCCCAAATGTAAAACAAAAAAAACAAGGTTCAGTAATATAGCGTGAGATGATACAAACGGACATGTTACGGCCTACACTCGTCTAGAATGACACACGTAAATGCACTCGATATAACGTATTATACAGTGAACTGTAGCATGCTACCGTCTGCTTAAAAGAACAACTTGCTTCAACGTTCTCCAACATTTTTATTACGAATTTTTTTGACACAGCAGCGAAATCAGCTGTGACGCATTTCGTTCAGTTGCAGCCACCAAAAATGGTTCTCTATTAAAACGCGTTCTTCTTCTCCATGGGCGTCTCTCAACCTTCTGTCTTCGTCAGCGAACACATTGAAATCTGTTACTTTTGTAGATCGGGCAAGTTGGTAACGATGCATTTTCAATAGCACCAGCAAACTGATCGCACCCCTAAAGAGCCCGTCACCAGGTTTAAGGGCAAATTACTATTATGTTTGTACTGGTAGTTACACGGCGCCATATAAGAAATGGTTGCTGAATTTTTTTTTCCATTGGTTCGTTATTACAGGAGATAGAAGAAATCGAACTGTCCTGATGCCACGCCACCAGGAGTCACTGACCACAGAGACTCTGCACCTTTCCGTTGACTGGTGTCAGCAGGCGGGCCTCCTTTCCTGCCTTTCACCAGAGGCAGGTAAGGTATCACGGTATCACGCTCGCATAAAGAGCCGTTCTTCCATTCCTGCGCGGCACTATTCGAATTTCAGAAGTTCGCGTTCTGCATTGGATGACTTGAAGAAGCCAAGTGTCGGTGTCGCTGACGTTGCAAGCAGGATGTCATGCGTCGAGACATTCGTGCGTGTGATCTTTACTCTATAGTGTTGATGCGCTTTGAAACTTTTCTATCACTGCGCATATCTTCATGCCGGATCGACAACACGTGGTCTACGCACCATGCTTGCCTATTTCCTATTGCCAAAGCTGACGAGGCGTTCCTTGAGGGTGCATTGATTGTCCCATGGACACCACTCGGAAAATCACCAATGGGGTAAATAAAGATTTCGTTTTTCTGCAAGGTAAATCTTCTGACTTGTAAACATAAGGCCATAGGCGAAACGAAAAGTGCAATAATAGATGTTGCTGCCAAACTGTCATGTCAGTTATTATGGTGTGCGCCAGACGCTTGCTGTTATTGCACCTGCTTTATTTAAAACTTAATTCGCAGTCGCTGCCATATACAAGAAATAATCTACAGCCTTATGAATGGGGTACGTTTCATGGGACAAGCCAGTACACCTAATGATGCAAACATTTTTGCAAACGAAGTAGACAAGTGATCGTCTAATCGCCATCGCACATGGAAGCTGTTACCTCTTGGACTTTATGGCTAACCTCTGATTACACGGAACAGTGGTGTGAATAAAGGAATAAAAGGGTGAGTTGTTACGCAGTGAAGTTCTGTCACCGTTTCAAATCAGTCGAATTTATTTTTATCCACGTACACAATACACTGTACTAACGCCCACATACTGTTCAGACCCCTAGGCAAAGGCTAGTAGTAGTGGTTCCAATAGAAAAAAAATATATTTGAGGGTGCAACATACCTAGAAACATTTATTTAGGTGGTTCGACTAGGAAATAAGTCCACAGTGCCGTATTGGATGCTTCCAACGAAATCAAAATGTGGATATGTTCTTTGAGCAAATAAAAAGCCGCAAGATTATTTACTCGTAGAAGTAGCATTCAGCCTGCCATTCAAAGACGCCAGAAAATGGCGTGGTTGTCTTAACCGATAAATGTAGCGTCGGAGAAAGCAAAATGATGCTTACGACATTCTGTAGCATCTCTAGAAGCGGCCTGAAGGAGAGCAATAAACGTGGATATCGCCACCAAGAAATTAATGTATGGCTTATTACTTTTGGTTCAATTGCAGAACCTTGGCATGACATTGCTGCAGTATTACAAAAGAAATTAAACTACTAGCAGCAAGCCTTCTTTCACAGTTTAATTTTGTTCATATATTGCTGACTTTACCAAAATTTATTGAACTACAACACATTCAACCCGACGAACTGCCACCTCCACAAGCCCTACGAAATAATATTCCGCGTTACAGATTGCACCTTAAGCGGCATATGTTAATTGCACTAAACAATTTTAGTAGCTGACCCGATGTCAAGAACATAAAAACCCCGGAAATTCGCTTATATAGAATTTACCATGCGGCTGCAGGCATCCTTGACACGTCATTCTGCACAATAATTCTCTGCAGCTCTCTGCTGTGGGATTCAATGTATGCTCAATCATGAGCGCATTTGTTGAAGTTGGTCAAGGTCCGCAATTTATGCACAGCGGTGCCTTTTGTCAGCAAACTGCTTGCGCAGCTTGACTAAGTTTATGCTTCTTAGGCTGCGCAAGCCTCACAATGAACTGCGCTCCGCTGCCGGCCGCTTACGTGTTTGTGAAATGAAGCTGAATTGTCTCGTCTAATTTCAGTTTATATCATTCAACGTTCTCACAACATAATTTTTTATCCAACGCGATGGCTGAAATTTTGTTTCATCTTACGATGGCTATAATCTCTGAAACTACACAGCGATAACAATAATGAGTTTTCGTGGGAATTACGTAAACTAATAAAGTCAGGAATTATACCCCCTCGTCTAGGAAAGGTCAAGAAGTACAGTGTTAAAAGCGATCGCTTCAATACGCTAATCGTTGCACCTAGCGAAAACTAACACCGGGGAAACAGAGAAGGATTGAAAGCCGCGAAAACAAGATGAACTTGCTCAAGGAAGCAGGCATGTAAGTTGAATAGATAACCCAGGACAACCCCACCGTTCCTCCCTTTGGGAAAAATTTCCCGAGACCATTGTGCTTCCGCTTTCTGCGCCTACATAACGCGCAACCATCTCGGGGCCATCACTTGGTAGAGGCAGAAAAAAAGAAGAGGTCCCAGTCCTGCTCCACGCATTGTATACGAACATAAGGTAAGGTGTTTGCATGAATGCGGCGAAGGTGAGCACGGTGGAGGACGCCCGAGAGATTGAGCGCGTCCTTGAATGCAGGCATTGAAGGCTGCGCACAGAGTGCGAGTAAAGAGAGCGCCAACCTTACGCGCCCGGCCTTGGGAAAATCGATCGACTTACGCGTCCTCTCGACCTTGCTCCGCCTGATCTCATTCGGCTTTTTTGTCATCCCTTTGTGAATCTTTGTTTTCTCCCTAGCAGTTCTTTTTTTCCGATTCCCGCCCTCTCGTCTGGCGTTGAGTAAAAGTTATTTCTTTATTTCTCTTGCGGTTTTCAGCATCGGAAAGCCTGATGCCCTCTCCCGGTGGCCCTATTCTCTTTTTTTTTTAACTTCCATTTGTTTCTCGGAAGCCTCAACGAAAGAAGGCTGCGAAAACTCTGCCGTCTCATAAAACTCATCTCGTCGCTTTCGCTTCTTTCTTTCAGCCGCCGCTTCCCACTGAATTTCCTCCAATCGGACATTTCCCCCTTTCGCTCTCTTCACTGTTAGCCACACCCCCACATTTTTCTCCCATCGTGTCCGGCTCAAATGAACGACAATCGGCGCTTTCCACAGTCGACTTACCACATCGTTTTGTCCTTTCTTTGTTCTGATTCCTCCACGGCTGCTATTTCTTTCGTTCACTCCCACTGCGACACCATTCCACATTTAGCCTGAAGGTTGGCCATGGCCACCCCAATCTGTGTTGCCATGTTCGCTTAGTGTTATTGTGCGCCGTCCTCGGTTCGATGTTTCCCGCTTCGCACGCTCTTTTATCTTTCCTTCTTGTCGCTGACTGTACGAACATTGTGAAACAATACCGTTCAAAGATTGGAGGTGGCAATCTCGGGACCGTTGAGTCCCGGTAACCGTGAAACCTATGTAGCAATACTTGCTTGCAATGTTCAATCTATTGCTTCGGTTCCTGGATACCTCGTTCTGTTCAGAGACAGCAGCCGTAGAAACAACAATCTTGTCGAATTTTAGATGCATTATGTTCACGTAGCGTGTGTTCTTTTTTATTAAAACATTTCTTTTTTTTCTAATTAGGATGAAAGAGCTAGCAAGCGCGATAATGCTTTCGTCCCTATTCGTTTTTTTAGCACGGCCAATACTAGATGGTTGAGGAGCTTTCGCTGTCCATTCGGTAAATAACTAAGATTTGTTAATTAGCTTCTTAATAACTGGTCCTAATGCCAAGTTACCAGTGCCAGCATTCGAGGAGGACGCCGCAAGGGTCAAGCGAAATCGATGCAGTTTTAAATACGCCATCCGTTGTTGAGGTATTCATCGACCGAAATTCTATCCTTTCGCTTCGATATCAAAACTGGGTGCGAAAACTGGGTGGGTGTAGGCACCGCCTACGTTGTTCTCGACGCTCTCATGACGTAGACCAACTCGCTGCGATGACCTGTTGAGGCGCTCAATCCGTCGTCGCTGATTTGCACCACGAGCGATGGTAAATGGCCGAGACATGATCTAACGGCGAGCAAATTTTAAGATGCGTGCTCACAGGGATCACCTCGTTACGTAAAGAAACCTAACGATGCACGACGCATTACGAAGACAGTGCTTTCGGTGATCTTCAAACAGCCACTTTCGGTATCGGAACGACAAAGCGCGAATATTTGTCTACGAACATCTGAGCGACTAATCGCGGTTTTTTTCTTTTACATTTAAATCACGCAAATCGCTACTTTTTCTGCGGCGTCCTTCTCCAGTACGGCCTTTGCAGTGCTTACGTTGAAACCAGCAATTATAAAAGTTTAAAAATTAAATTATGGAGTTTTAAGTGCCAATGCTTAGTTTACCCACCTTTGTTATTTAACGAACCGTGTCGGAAAGCTACTAGACCACCTAGTACCCGTCGTCCTCAAAGAACGAATAGTGAAGAAGGCATGCCTACATCGATGAAGTCTCTTATTTAAAACAAATATTATATTTCTAGTAACATAGATCACCGGCATGTTTAATTTTTACGTGTACGCTTGAGCGCGATGTGCGTGTTCAACTCCAGGCCACGATCCGCCCAGTCCAATGAGGCGGAATACACAGACGCCCGTGTACTGTGCTATAAATGCATGTTAATGAACTACAGCTGGTGAAAATTTATCCGAAGCCGACCGCTACTGGGTTTGTCATAAACCACTAGACAGTTACGTTAGGTTAAACCCCATAACTCATCATTTATTCTTTGGTTATACTTAGAAAACTAACCGACACTATGTTTCACACGAAGTCCCGTGTCCATTTATTTTAGCGGCTCCTTTTCACAAGGAAAAGGGGAAGTATTTCTTCCAATTTCCTATACAACGTGCTTCAATATAAACATAACAACATACGCACTGTTGAACAAAACTGTTGTGCATTGACTTACGTTTCCTGCACGCTGTACTGGGTACATTTGCATTCCAAAACTACGTTCAGATAACTTGGTCTATCTACAAGCACAAGCGCGTATTCAGCGCTTACTTATTTATATATTTCCCTTTACGTCTTGGGTGCCTAATTGGCACTGGCAGCAATGTCCATACGTTTCTTTACAGCATGTATAAAAGCTCAACACGCAGCAATATTTGACTTGCGAGAGATTCGAATCCGAGAAAGTTGTGCTGCTTTTCGAAACCTCCAGTTCCTCGTTGGAGCTAACAGTTGTTCTACCAATGAGTAGTAGGCAAACATGTAGAACTACACAAGTACTTGTTAGGCTAACATATAGTATTTGCAAGGTATATCCTAAAAAGAAGTCATGCAATGCTTGCATCCAAATATGTGGCACTTAATTTATATCTTGCGGGAACCTTTATTCATCGCTACACCTACTGATGTTATGATTTTGTTGGACACTAAATGACAAATAATTATGCGGCATCTATGATAAATACAAAAACAAAATTTGTCTAACAAAAGTTTTCCGCGCAGTGAAGGAGAACTTCCGGCCGATTCCACAGTTAAAGCTGTGGTGAATGTGAAGGTAGGTTGCCTTAACGCGTCAATAAAGTTATGCAGATGCAACGCAGATGTTAGAATCCATGTGAAGGCAAGCTTTAGTGAAGTGGATGTTGTTGTATTATATTCAATATAATAAAGGAAATAAGTACACTTGTGTTTACTTTCATTCTAGGCAGCGTTCACCATTACGCAATGTTGATGTTTATTCACCACAAAGTTATCAACCTTAATCTAATGAGATTTATGTGTTTATGCGCTACCCTACTTAAAAGCTATGCCAAACAGGCAAGTTCTATGTGAGACGTCTGCGTGCCCATGTCACGAAGACCTAATGTCCGAAGGTTGTCCATAGAACAATGCGTGATGCAAGTGTACGCACTGTGAAGAACGACACATATCTTCCTACAGGGATTCGGTGCCTCTTGTGGCAGAAGGATACCTACCCATTTTGGGTGATTAGCGAAGAATGGTCACACTTCCAGTCGCACATACCAAATCACGAAATAAAGCAAAATCAAGCAAAACAAGGACCCGTTAAATATTCCATTCTATTACAACTATTTCCTTAACGGGTCGGTGCGCTTTAGCGATACCTACGAGTCAAAATTACGCGTTCATGGTGTGCGTTCGAATCCATTTTAAGACACAGAAGGGGGGTGCGTTTACTCGCACTTCTCTAGCAAGAACACACATGGCTTATAAAATCCCGATAGCTGTTACCAGCGTTCAGCGCCCACATAACCATCGTACTAATATGGGCAAATATATCCGCCGAGTTACCAATCAATCGAGTAGCACCAGCCACGGAAAACCTGGAAGGGTAGACTAAACAATCTTCGCTTTAAAGCGCGCCACTTTGATGCCGGAAGCCTGCACGTCCAGGCTAAAATCATACCAAATCTCGAAGCCATTCAGTTTTGCTCCTTGTTCTTCTCTTTTTATTTTTTAGATGCAATCTAGGCAACGATTCTGCGCCTAATTGCGCAATCGAACACCAGACGTGGCCTAGCGCTCTCATCCGAGCTGAGAGTAGAAATTGGATGGAGAATGGTGCCGTGACACATGGTCCTTGAAAAGCACTTGTCAAAAAAAGAAGAAAAAAAAACTTGCTTGGTATTGAATGGCTCCTCGCAACCGTGAAGCGTAGCCTATGCCTATGTTACTTAGGGCGGAGTCCAATTATTGGCGCTTCCCGCTTTTATTAAAGAACACTTTGTTCGTAATCAGAAGGCGCTCTGTATTTACATGCCTCCTGGCGTGGCAAATCCTGCACCACAAATATGTACACTGATTAAGATACTCCCTAATGCGAAATTTAAGCGCACCAGTGTAGCGTTGTCATTTCGCGATATATTGAAGCAAAGAATTTGAGGTCAATATCACCGCACCGACTGGCAGTGGGCCACCGCCCTCAGCGCCTTCGCAGAGGGAGGGACCGTATGGGAACGCTAGCGTGATGAGCGATGATGATGGCATGATAAAACACAGATAAATGGTCGTTGCTACAAGTGATAAACTAGCATCATGCTGCCTCAGTCTAGTTTTATCAGAGGTTCAGTAAACTGTGTTGTCAGCAGCCAAAGTCTTAGCCAGCTACACAGAAAGCGCCACTGAGGTCATGCGGAGAAGACCGTAAATTGTGCTTTGAGCATTATCGAGTGTGTTTCGTTTCATATTATTTTTTGTTGCCTCACCTATTGAGGGAGCGTTTTTGAGCTTCAAATTGAATTATTGGATTATTATAAATGACGCTTTCCAGGCTTGCGAGGTCTGTAAGCAGAAAACCAAATCGAGATTGCCTATAGTATATGATAATCGCAAACTATGAACAAGAAGCAAGCTTTATAATCTTGGTCAAGTAGACTGTCATATTAATTTTTTTTTACACCCCTTGCTACGTAGCAACTAGAAAGCCATCGCACAATAATGCGTTCCCAAATGAAGAAGTTATGCCGCTTTGCAGGCCGCAAAACGGCTCTGCATGAGGTGTGGGAGAGATTGTGCAACATTTTGCGAAATCCTCAAACAATTGTGAGTTCTTCATTTTTGCTTCATCACCATACGAATGCGTCCCACACAATGCTACGCCTTCCCGCATAGGTTTCGAGAGGCAGGCTATCTTATTTTAACGGACTGCATGTGGCATACAAGAAGGAACGGTTCGCTAGTTTACTTATTTCAATTGTTTGAACGTTTAGATTTCAAAATTTGAGCTTGGCAGGGAGTAATTATCTTTGAACAAAAATACTAAGGGAGCCACCATAAGTAAGACCACTCGCATATAATAAATAAATGACGCAGTTTTGGCATAAAGGCGAAACTGCGACTTCATTGCCTAATCGCGTAGCTGAAGAAAGAACTGCGTATAGTACATTGCCATGTTTCTGCTGCATCCTGGACTTTCACGCAATCACGGGGAAGTAGAAACACACTTTAAGATTACCTTATGTTGTCTGTGGCAACACAGAGGTCGGGATCCATTTGGCGTCACATTTCTCGAAAGCCGATGATAAGACTATCAGGAAGCCACTTCAGCACGGTTGCATGTGCAACACGCTTGATAGCCCGGATGAATCTTTTGAATATTCAGGCCTAAGTAAAATTGAAAAAGATATGCAATGCAATGAACAAGGGAGCTTAAAAGGCTATAATCTCTGCGGCCAAATCAGCATAAGAATTTGTGAGCAATCGGTTAATGGAAAAAAGTTTTGCATGCCATCAGCAAGATTAACTGTATTTTAAAGTCAAATATCTTAATGTGAGCTTCTCATACACACGTTAGTTTTCTGCTCCTTCTCTGAGAACTTTTGAACGGAGATATGTGCGACAAATTTTTGTGGCATCAACAAGCCTGTGCTGATTGAGGTACTGAAATCATTATTAATCTTATAACATAACGCAATTGCCAACGTAGAGTGAATACCGCGCCTGGATGCACGGTTTCTCTTCTCACATAACAGAAAGCCATCATCTGGTTGTGTTGTGCTAGACAAGCATGGACTCGACCTGCTCCACATGCGTCGTGCAATCGCCAGGTCCAGTGATTTTTTCCCACTTGATGTTCCATAACAAAACACGTCAGGCTAATGCTGCATTCATTTCTCATATTGCACAAAGGTCATCGTGTATTTGTCATTTCTACGAAGTGCAATCAAACTTTTCCTGCACAAAACTCGTTCAGAAATCATTCTTTCGACTTACAAATGAAGAGTGGAATCACCTACCGGATGACAGAGACAAATGGGGAGGAAACACAGGGAGGTTAGCCAGTGCAAGTACAGGCTGACTACTCTGTGCTCGGAAGAGAGGTAAAGGGACTAAAAGCCGAAAGAAGAAACAAATAAGAACTGAAGTTAGAAAAAAAAAACCACAATAATGCGATGCTAAGCGTTACCACATTCAAAGACGGTAGCACAATTCACAAGTCCCCAAGAAATTGAGCAGAGCCCGTAAGACCTTGAGCTGCGAAACTCGTCTGGACCAGTGTTCTAGAACTTTTTCCTCTGTGAAGGGGCGATCGTCTGGTTTTTCGAGTGCGGTCGCCAGCATTTTTCTTGACACATTGTAACGGGGACAGTCACACCGGAAGTGCTCGATCGTCTCCTTGCAGCCACGGTCGTCGCAAGCAGAGCTGTCGGCCATTCCAATGCGGAAAGAGCACGCGTTCACGAACGCCACGCCGAGCCACAGTGGCGCAGAAGTGTTGCTTCCGCTTGTGGTAACCCTGGTGGAAGACGGAGTTGCGGACGTTGATCCAATCTGTGGAGACGATCTTTGGTGAATTCACTGCTGTTCCACAGAGTCTGCGTAAGCTCGCGTGTGAGGAAGCGAATCCTTGCGGCTGCATCTGTTCTCGACAGCGGTATTGATATAATATGGAAACTATCGTGGGCCGATTGGGTAGCGTCATTCGCACTGTGATTTGCCGAAATTCCGCAGAGACCCGGTATCCACTGGTATACAACGTTGTGCCCCATGTCAATGTGTGATGGTAGAATAGTCGGATGTCTGCGACTACTAGGATGGTGCACATTAGGTCAGTTGTTGAACAGGGAACAGCAGACACTGGAGAGCTGCCTTCACAAAAAAGCGACCATGACTGTGATGATTTATGACGAATAAGCTGCGAATCTGCAACCGTCGCTGATATAACGTGAGACGGCTGGAATTAGATGATGACAAATTTCGCGGAAATTACCACTATTTCAGCACAACTAATGAAGGAGACAAGACCGTCCGTGTAAACGTGGATGTGTTCTCTGCGCTTCTCATGCAAGTTCGAAAGCGCTGCTTAAGTCAGGACGAAAGATGACATCTCCGTTTTATTTTGGATGTCAGGAAGTGCTTGATGAGCGTCCTTAGTGCTCCGACTTGAATGTACGCGTTGATGGGGTGATAATGCACGATGTGTATTGTTGCTGCCAGGGATGCGCACCTCGGAAGGCCAAGACATATTCACAGAGCATGAGCTTGAACACAAGAGGAGGGCACGGCGGTTGGTCTTACCGGTCCCATCTAGTACAGGTAACATATTCTTGGATTGTAGCACGAAGTGACACACACACAGACTAGAAGAAGGCAGGACAAGCGCCAACTCTCCACTATATTTATTTGCAGTCACCTATATATATGTTGATAGTTTCAATAAAGATTTAGCTCAGACGTAGCGCTCAGCCTGTTTTCTTCTAGTCAGCGTATGTGTCACTTTGCGCTACAATCCAAGAATATGTTACAGTAACAACTCGCCCAGCTTTCTATCCTATTGTAGTACAGGTGAGCTATAGCGTAGGAGACACAGGAACAGTGCGTTATAGAGTTGGAGCATGGCACTTAAAGACGCATCCCGTGACTTTCCCGCAAAATATCTGGGGACCCAGGCTATCATGGCTAGCATCTGTTTAAGATAGGAGACATGAGGACTCCAGAAGAGGTCTCGATCTATTATCACTCCTAGAAAGCGGAGCGTCTTCTCGCAGGTTATAGGCTGTTCGTTATTTCTGAGAACGCACGGTTGTTTTGCGTGTGAAAGCGACCACAGAGCTCTTCTCGGAGGACATCTCCAGATCTCGTGTTCGAAGATAAGCTGATGCTAGCGGGGCCACCTTTTGGAGTCTGGCGCACACCTGGGGACGCGTCACTCCAGACGACCAAAGCATATATCGTCTGCGTAGATCGACACATGGATGGATTGCGGAATGGAATGAACCAGACGGATGAGCACGAGCTTAAACAGAGTGGGACTCAAAACTCCGCCATGTAGTACGCGGTGGTATGTGTTGTATTGTGATGACACACCATCCTATGTGATGGCACACCAGCCTCGACAACTAGACGAGAGAAATGGGACGATAAGACGCCACGTCTAAGAGTGACATGCCAGCTTTGAGCAGAGGCACAAGGCGGCTGGACTTCCATGCAGCAGGAAACATTCCTCACCCCTTGAATTGTTGTACACATCCAGAAGAACATGCGAGCTGTTTGACGGTGGTTGCCAAGAGTTGCGTATGTCACCTCCTCAGGCCCAGACGACGAGGAACGTCTGCACGCTGCCAAAGCCGCTTAGAACTCCTCGATGGAAGCCAGACTGTCCATAAGAGAATCCAACGATATTGGAAAGTCATGGAGATCGTGTGGGGGCAATGAGGGCGGTTGACGAGCAACTTTCAAACAGAAGTCCTCCTCTACGTCTATCTCTCAGCGACCTTGGCAGAGAGCCAAGCATTTGAATGGGTGGCATTTTTCCGACGTTGTTCGAAGACCCTACCACCACTCTTCATATACATGACAGGAGTTTATGCCGATCAAGGGAATCACAAAAAAGTTTTTCGCCTGAGAGATCGCAGTAAGTTTATCCGACGCGGGATGTTCTGTATGTGTTCCGCCTCCCTCGCTTCCTAGATGGGCTTGGTGCGTCTGTACCGTCGTTCCGCACGATGGCGAATTGCTCGGAGGCGCTTCGATTCAGGTTCGAATTCAGAACATTTAGGAATATGCCTCAAAAGTATTGTGGCTTGTTGAGTAGCGTCTGTAATTGGCTCCGCGATGCTGCCAGGTAGACAGTGCTGAGTCTTCTGACATTTTCTTTCATGAGCAACGTTACCTAGCTGAAAGTGTTGAGTCCATATGACATAACTATTATAACAAACTGTTGCGCACACCTCCAGGGTAACCTTCTTCTCCTTGGGCAGCATTGCTGCCTGTAATGTTGTGTAAACTTATAAATAATTAATTAGAACGAACAAAGTGAAGCAACGTTCTCAACTTAACTGTTTCGATGACTTGGTTATCAAGTTTTTGGGCGACCGGATGTAAACCTCACGAGGCAGTTTGTTAACGACAAAGAATTAAGTACATAATTTTCTACACACAAGAAAAATGCTAGCAACATTTTAGACCCTGTGACTCCCTAATGTTCTTAACGGACGTGATATCAAAGCGTGATATATAGGCCGCAATAATTGTTATATTTTCAAATTTTTTTTGATTGCTTACAGTGTTGTTCTGCTGTGCAGAATAATTATTGATGCAGAATTAGAAGTTGTTTTTCAAAGTTAGCTTAAAACAGAATGTCTGCTATTTTTGATATGTTATACTGTATCAAAAAGTTTGCCGCTCATATCTCAGAAAGCTTGCAATGTGTCCAATAGATTTCTCAACTTATGGCTAACTCTAGTTCGATAATGCAGTGCAATTTTACGTTCCTACAAGTCTGCCCACCATTCTGCACTTGGTTGTATAATTCAATGCAAAAAGTCCAGTATGCTGAAGCACGACGCAACTCCTCCTCTTTGCTGGAAATCTTAATATTCGATAGACGCATTTACGAAGTCAAATATCCACGAAGAGATTCATCGGCTCGTTTTATTACACTAAAACAAGTGTACTTGTGCCTCAGAAATTTCACTGCCCCAAATGAATAGGTTTTTCGCATAGAGTGAGATACAAGTTTCCTTACCATCGTGTACAAACTTTTCCAAGTAGTGAAGAGATAGGCAGTGCACGTAGTATGGAAGCCTCAGGCTGCAACTAACGTTTTGACATAAGAATCTGTCCTTGACAGGGCTCTGGAGAAGGCATGCTTCCTTGTTGAAACTTTGACTCCAACTTCAGGCTTCCCTTCTTCGCACGCTGGTCATCTGTTCAGGTATGCTGCTGCCAGTACCCCCCCCCCCCCCCCGGCTCGGTTCCATTCTTTGTTAACGGACCCATGCAGAAAACATATAGTGTTTTATACCTGCTAAACCACCTCAGGAGACGTTACAGCATAAGCTTTAATGTAGCTTATGCTTCATGGAACTTGTTCCCAACCAATGTACTTATCGGTGTGATTCAATTCGCCATGGCCTTCTGCTGCTTAGCACGAGGTCGCGTGTTCGATCCCAGACAAAACAGCGTTAGTTCTAAGGGGGATTTGTAAGAACAGACCTGTCTATACCTGTTTAGGCGCGCGTTAAAGAAACCCAGGGGGGCCAAATGAACCCTGATCTCCTCAACGTAGCGTTCCTCGCAACCCAATGTGCAATTAAGGAACGTTAACGAGCCCTTCACCAGGGAAAATCGCTGCAAGTTTTCATCATACATTAGAAGTAGTGAAACAACGTCTCAGGAGGGTCTCGCAGATATTTCGTGTCTTTTATTTATTTGTAGAAGAAATTTACCGTCTTCTTACCATGCTGGAGGCGAGGAGACGAGCGCCTCCGCCAACGAAGACAGTCTCTCTTTTGCGTCGACTAGCGTTCGCGTGCGGTGTCCCATCCCTGCTTTCTCCCATATCGAAGTCCATAGTACCGCATCATGTTCATGCACAGAGGTCCGCGTCTTTTCTTTTCTTCTCTTCCTTTTATTTCCTTTTTTTTTGCTACGCGGCGCATTTTCAACGCCGGCGTTGCGTCTTTAGCATTCAATAATTAGCCAAAGTGACCTGCTTTGGTGAGTGACGTAGCAAGCAGTGAGTTTTACACCGCCGCATTGGTGGGTGTATAGCCTTCACTCTGTGGCTGGGAGCGCAGCTTCCTCGAATGGAGGCCGCGTGGCACTTTGTTTCAAATTTCAGCTGTTTGCGACGGGCGTGCAACGCTGTAATTCTTTGCAGGCACGATCCTCATCACTTTACGTATCTAGTATACGCTTAGCTTGTCTATTTAAAATAGCGAAACCTGGTGAACTCATGGAGGAGGAGGAAAGAAAGACAGAAGACAGGGTTGCTAACACGAAAACTATCTGGTTGGCTCGCATACGCTTCGGGAAGAAAAAAAGAGGATAGAAAGATCAGAGTGAGAGAGACGAAGGTGAATTCACGCCACCGCGCAGAAGGCATCACTAAGTCAAGGGCGCTCACACAGGACACACACGCTAAAGAAACCATTTCAGGAGCTCTCTAAATTGTACAGTTTAACTTTATCGGGCGATAAGGCATACTTTCTCGCGCCTAGTAGGTGAAAGGCGATTACCCCTTAATCTGAAAGGAAACAGAAAATGTCAAAACAGGAGTTAGACACCGTTTGTCTATCAGTTCTCTACAAACAGACAGCTGCAGATACACAGTGAAATCTTAACTTCTGCCAAAGAAATAACCTAGCATCTGGGTCATCTGAAAGCATCGTCAGATCCGCCCGAATATGCGCAGCTTATAAAAAAGTTAATGCAAAAGCTGAGAAACAGAATAAAAGATGCCTTATACAGCGTGTTTCACGTAAGTTGAGCCAAACTTTAAAAATATGCAAAAGCCATGTAGGTAGACCAAACCAAGGTGCTGTTGTTTACCATCGCTTGGAGATACTCAGACCGCGAATTCACGCGAAGTGCCTCGACCGGCCAGTCGCGCAGCCATTTTGCGTGCATTAGCGGGCTTATTTCCCGCTCGGAAAAAATACTTTTATGTAGCACGTATCGAGTTTATGCTGCTCTACCATTTTCTCATTGACACTTTTTTTCCAAAAATACTATTTGAGAAGTTGATTAATTGATTAACATCAACTGTTTAAATAGGCGGCATCCAAAAGTTAGTCTGAGTATCTCCAAGAGACAGCAAACAATATTACATTGGTCCTATCCAGCTACGTAGCATTTGCCTATTTTTAAAATTTTGTTCAAGTTCATTGAAGCACCTTGTAAAGATCGCTGGGCAGGATATTTTTTACCATTCATATGCGTACATAAGCCTATGCCTCATCAGAAAACTTCGGCTGCTAATGTATCTACTAATCATGCAAGCACTTTTAACAACTATACATTTGCTTGTGTGTTTATGCATTGCAGCGCAAAGAGATTTCGGTATTCAGTATTCAAGTGTGAAGCCCATTGCCTAAATGATTATTCTAACATTGCGTACTTGTCTTGCATTACTCAAGTGCTCTAATGGCAAAAATAACACAGATGCAAATCTGAAAATTCCTTTGCATAACCTCAGTTGGGTTATTCAGCTTAGTTCCTCGCTTGCAAACTTTTTATAGAAACTACTACGTCGTTCTCCGGACATATTAAAGTGGACCGACAGCTGGTTCCCACGATTTCATTTTGAGGGAAAGAAACCCGCCAGTATTGCCCCAGAGATAATTATTTCTCGCAGTCTTGTTTTCATAGATGTTACCATGTTAACGGCAACGCGTGGGTGTTCGTACAGTGAAAATGAAATTTTAGAAATTAATTAGGGAACCTTGATGTGCACATCCTTATTTTTTTTATTATTTTATCCCTTACTGCCATGTAGAATCGCTGAATGTGGCAACCTTATTAATAAAGCACCGGAGGTTAGGCACTTCTTTTATTCTTGAAGAGTGATATTTCGTATTAATGAATTAAGAGCAGAATTTCCGAGAAAGTATATTAATTTTTATCTGCCAGTGGTGAAATGATATAGCCACAACAAAACCTATTACGTTCTTTAAACATCGGGCCAACAGCCCACGTATAAGGACGTCGTTGCCATAACCAGCCACACGCTAAAGCGTGTACTGTAGTCTTGTATCAACACCGAAACAATGATGAACAGTTGCGTAAGAGTGCACTTGATCATTTCATCCTTTCAGTGCAGATATATTCCACATCCCGTTCCGTTGTTTTCTGAACCACAATTGACAGGGTGATTGCTACAAAAGAAAAATAGTCTGTACCCGGCCACTTTGATCGGCTTCATAAAGCACTTCAGCACGCAGGACGCGATGCTGCAGCTCAAATACCAAATCATTGACGATGACGGCAGCGCCCGCAACAACAAAGCAATCATAGGGCTCGACCTGCAAAGCGCCTTCGATAAGGTGAAACACTCGGTGATTCCATTCCAAGTCTCCATGCTCAACATGGGCGAAAGATCCTATAACTACATCAAGAACTCAACTACATCATGGACCGTGGAGCTACGAGCAGGCGACCTACAGACGCAAGAGAAAGCGCTCGGCAGCACCGGCACACCGCAGGGATCGGTCATTTCGCCGATGCTGTTCAAACTGGTAATGACCGGAGTGACCGAAAAGCTCGGGCACATCGAAGACGTCAGGCACACCATCTACACGGACGATATCACGCTGTGAGTGGCCGGTGGCAGCGACGCCCACATCGAGGGCGCGCTGCAAGCCGCCGTCGACGCAATAGAAGACCAGCTGGAAGGCACCGGACTGAAATGTTCCCCGAGCAAATCAGAGCTTCTCATACTCACACCTACCAAAAGCAGCAGAGGCAAGACCAGACAACGCGAAAACTAAAAAATCGAAGTGATGCGATGCATCAGAGACTCATGCATCGCATGTACCCCGAGACATATCCGACCGATAAGTGCAGAGTCTGCCGGAGGGAGACAGCAGATTACACGCACATCTTGTGGGACTGCGTTAAAAATCCAGACGAAGCAAAATAAAGAACGCTCCCACCGCGGCTCGAGGCAGCCGCGAAGAGCTACGACCCAGACGAACAGCTCTGGGCCGCCCAGCAGGTCCTCGGGGCGTTCCAAAGGCAGGGACCCAGCGAGCCGGAAACGGCGAACGGGGACCCGCGCCGAGTAACGGCGACTTCGTGGATGACGTAGGCCCTCGTCAGGGCGCGCGAGCGCCCAACTGCCGGCACAAATAAAGTTGGCTCTAATTCAATCCAATAGGCGGCAGCGGCCACACGGCTGCGCAAGTAATTATTACACGCTCTCCATCGCCGCGTCAGTAGCCCAAGGGCAAGTGATGTGCACTAGTGAGTTGTAGTCGAAGCTGTGCAATGGACGAACTGCTTCTGGCGTTGCCACTTCGCTTCCAGCTACGTGTTGTATACCCCTGGGCCCGTAATGGTAGGCTCCCTCGGCTTCTCCCACGTACCACGCGACTCAGTGTGTACACATTCATGAATGTTCAAAAGTGACATTGATTTAGGCCTATACGATGAAGTCTTCTAGAGTTACGGGTGCACACGAATGCAAAAAGACAGTGAGTGGGGAAAGCACGTTATAGAAAGCTAAGAAAGCTAAGAGCAAGCCAGGCAGATGTTCCGTGACCACGAGAGAGATAAAGAAAGGCAATGGAAAGAAAGGGAGGTTAACCAGAGATTATCTCCAGTTGGCTGCCCCGTACCGGTGGAAGGGTGATGGGATACGATAGGTGAGACAGAGAAAAAGAAAGTAAAAAACCCACACACATACATACGATACAGAACTGTTTTGTGGACATTGTCACGCAGTTTTCCAAGGCGTTCCCCGTGTTACACAGTGTCACCGTCGTCCTACGCCCCACAGTGTGCAGTCACAATTTATCACAACATCCTGTGTCTTTTAAATAACGCAGCTGGGCCTTCATAGCGACTCGCACTGATGTTCGCGTCGGCCAATTTCCAAGGATATAGTTTTTCGTTAATGGGCGTTTGCCCAGTTGGTCTAGGGTGGCTGAGTGGGCTGCTCTTTGCGGGTTGAAGTGAGGCAACTCACAAAGAAGGTGCGCGATTGTTTCGTTCGATAATTCCTATAATAAGGAAACACGCATTTGAAAATGCCCCTCTAAGCCATAGACGGACTAGAAGGGTACAGTTACGTCGTAGACGGTGGTCAGCGTTGAGCTGTAGATTAGGCTGCATGGTATGAAGGCGTGCAGTGGTGAGTCCGAATGAATTTCATTGAGGTAATATTAGGTAAGAGAAATTGCAACGCAGTTGACGCCGTCCCGGGCAGATCAAGCATCTGCGTCTGCTCAATCATCGCCATGTATGCCACAGTGACTAGGCATGTGGGTGTACTTCTCTGATCTCTGCGACGAGTTGCTCATGTGATCCATGGCGCAGTGCTGAGAGTACAATTTGTATGTCTGCTCTTGACCATGCGTTGACCATGCATGGTCATTGACCATGCATGGGTTGGTTCCTTTATTATGAAATGAAAAGCAGCACGGAGGCCTACCACTTAAGCTGCTGTCGTTGATGATAGACGTGGCGATTTTAGCTGTATTTTGACGGATCTTCCTAATATCACCATAGCGGCAGCTAAACTTGTAGGTGTGACTGAGCCATCGAAGTAAACATGTACGCGTCAGCTATGCACACGATGTAAAAGTCCTAATGGGGCCTGCTTCAGGGAAATCGCTGGCAGGCATGTTACCCGTCTTCGTGATTCTTGGGCGGGTGATGCATACTTCAGGTTTGTGCAGGCACCATAAAGGTGAGGATGGTCTTGCGGCAGGCATGTAGTTTGATGGCAATGAGGTACGATTGGCAGCAATTATACGACGGAAAGTTGAGTGTGGCCTTTCCGCAGGTAAGGAAGCAAAATGGTGAGAAGTTGGTCGGGCAACGTGCTGAATATAGACCTTGAGAGCGTCGTTTGTTCATTACGTTCACATTGGGTGATCTAAAGCTATGACAATCATTGTCCCTGTAGACACACACTTTGGAAGACCGAGAGAGGTCCTTAGGGCTTAAGCTTGTAGTCACTGGAGTACACGTAGGTTTGTTTTGCAGGTGTTGCCAAGCACAGGGAGGCTGTATCTTGCGAAATCGAGAGACAAGGCGTTATATAGCTGCAGCATTGACCGCATACATATTTTCTCCCTGTGTGACCGAAATGCCGACTAGCCAACTCCCTGGAGAATCATGGGGAAGTATTTAAATAGTCCCTTGACCTTCAGGTACCGAAGAATATGGTCACTTTCTTGTGAGTTGATGTCCGGGAACCATTGCACGTTTCTTTCATGACGCCAGGAGACCAGGGTTAAATCTAGGCAGTATGTCAGCCCTGGTAAATATGTCACACAGTACAACCTTTATTGTCTCAACGATGGTAGTCCTGTGATCGCGATGGGCTGATAAGACTAGCGACAACGGCTGCACCAAGCAACATTGATATTTACGAAGTGGTAAGGCAGCACTAAGAGCAATAAAAAGGAAGCCACACCTTGTGGTGGCACCCTTTCGTTCGAGTCCAAAGCCCGCAGGCACTAGCACTCAGGCAGCCTTACATGCTAAACGATGGGTACAAGTGTACGAAAACACAAGAAACACCAGGGGCGATAAGCAGCATGATTAGTAATGCGGTCACTAATGTACGGGCACCGCCACTCATCAAGAAAAGCTCGCATATTGTGCGAGCTGTGAGGCCAATGCTCCGAAAGAACATCCGCGTTGAAGGCCTTACTCGCGCTAGTAAGGTTCTTGCGGTCTACGGGGCTTCACGACAGACTCTAAGAATGCCGCCCCCTACCGCTCTGTAGTGTACGCGCTTAGCTCGTGCTTGTCTCCCTTTCTTTCTATCTCCCCCTTCTACTCTGCTTCTCTTTTTATCCCTCTTAACCATTCCCCCTGCGCAGGGTAGCCAACCGGAACTACCTCTGGTTAACCTCCCTGCCTTTCTCTGCATTATTTTCTCTCTCTCGCATACTGTGAACAAGCCGACGTCATGCGTGTCATCTCTACATCCAGCGCTGGCGTCCGGCAAGCTAGTACCGCTCAAGCGTGATTCATTAGAACACGTAGGTAAGACCACACTATGGGCCGCTCTTGCTTATCTTTTCGTCCTAGCCTCCCTGGCCCACTATGCGCAATTAGTGGGCAAGCATCGTTCCCTTCAAGGGCTGTGAGTGGAAAGCCAGTGCGCGTAGCCGACGTACGCACGACACACTTATGCAGGAGCAGCAGCAGTAGCTGTAGCAGGCCAGAATGAAATTTCGCTTCAGTCAGCCCCAGCGTTATCTTTGACGCAACCACCCGGCTTTAGTGGTCTCCTGGGCAACAATGTGGCTTTGCGCTCTTGGGTGTTTTTACTCATAGTGCTGCGCGTTGCGGACGCGTGCAAAAAAGCGATACCAGCACGCGTTATCCATCATTTACGAGGCCTCAGAATCAATACGATTACACAGGCAATGGGATCTATTGAGCCGACTGGGCGCGTAAAATTTACCAGTGTCATTGCCACTGCTCACACAACTGATCAGGGCCTATGTTATTTGTTCATCATTTTTGAGCACAATCATTTGTACAGCGTAATGCATGCGTGATGCATCACTGAAGCAACACGCGTTCCGCACCAACAGCAGGTGAAAAATACGTCAGCAAACGTGAACCACCAGCAAGATGGCCGCAGCAGAGGCAGCGTTTCAATGAAAACGCGGAAATAGTATTACTTGACGGCCGCTAATTATGGCAGGCCTAACTTAGATGACATTGCGGCCTATTTGATGGCATGTAGGACAGATCTTTCATACGAAGTAATGATCAACAGGATGCAGAGTTTCCTTATAAAACTAGTAATAAAGTTAGGAGGGCATCACAGGACTTGTCCCGGGGAAAAGTGCGGGAGCAGATACAATACCACGATTTATTTGTAGCTGGAGCTCATCGCATGCTTGTAACGCTTGTGGCCCTGTATACGCACTATCTCACGAGTTTACTGTACCGTAAAGCTTAAAACCCGCCGTGGTTGCTGTTCGGCTGCTAAGCACGAGGTCACGGGATCGAATCCCGATCACGGCGGCCGCATCTTGAGTGGGACGAAATGCGAAAACACCCACGTACTTGCATTTAGGTGCACGTTCAGGAACATCAGGTGTACCAAATTATAGGCGTGCCTGAAATTCAGGTCGTGGTTTTTGCGAGTAAAACCCCATTATTTGAATAATAGGCCTGTAAGAATGCTGCAATTATGCTAATCTATAAAAAGGGAGATTTTAAGACTCATGGACACATGAACTTGTTTCAGTATTCTATAAACTATTCAGTTGGATAAATTTCAATAGACTCAGGGCGTCATTTTACTTCAAACAACCAAGAGAACAGGCTGACTTCAGGGAGCGATATTCTAAAATGGATCACATCCATGCCATTAATCAGATAATTGAGCAATCTGTGGAGTACAATGAACCCCTGTATATGAATTTCGTAGCTTATGAGAATGCATTTGATTCAGTGGAGATACCAGCAGTCATCGAGACACTGTGTAATCAAGGAGGCGTACGTGAAAGCTTGGGACATATCTGTAAAGATTTCACAGCTACCCTGGTTTTCTACAAGGAAAGCAGAAATTACATATGGATAGAGGGCTCAGGCAAGGAGACCACTGTACAATGCTATTCACTCCACACTTAGATGAAGCGTGCAAGCCACTAGACTGGGAGCGCTTAGGAGTGGTGATCAACGGCCAATATCTCAGCAATCTTTGGTTTGCTAATGACACTGTCCTGTTCGGTAGCACTGGAGAGAAAGTAGAACAAATGTTTGAAGATCTTAACCGAGAAAGTGACAGAGTGGGGTTAAAGACTAATATGTAGAAGACAAAGGTAATGTCCAATGGCCTGGAAAGGAAACACGAATTCATGATCGATAGTCGGCCTCTTGATTATACACAGAAGTACGTTTATCTAGGACAACAACAGGCGACCTTGACCATGAGAAGGAAAGTTACAGATAAAAAAAAGGGGGTTGGAGTACATACCACAGGTATTACCAAATCCTGACTGGCAGCTTATCATTGCTGTTGAAAAGAAAAGAGTACAATCATTTCATTCTATCAGTGGTAGCACATGTGACAGAAGCTTGGACGTAAACGAAGAACTTCGAGAACAAGTTAAAGACCACGCGATAAGCGACTGACCAGAAAATGTTAGACGTAACCTTGAGAGACAGGAAGAGAGTGGCGTGGGTCAAAGTACAAAGTGGTATAGCTTATATTCTAGTTGACATTAAGGAAATGAAATTGAACTGGGCAGACCATGCAATGCGTATGGCAGATAACCAGCGGACCGTTACAGTTACAGAATGGGCACCAAGAGAAGGGATGCGCAGTCGAGGACGTCATAGAATCAGGTGGGGTGAATAAATTCGTATATTTGCAGGCGCAAGGTTGAATCAGCTAGCGCAAGACACAGTTAACTGGGAATCGCCGGCAGAGGCCTTCATCGTGGCAGTGAACAGAAAAATAGGCTGCTACTGATGATCATGATAATGATGACAGACCCAGTGAGGCGGCGTTTTGTGACTGCTTAAACGGCAACACCTAGCTTCGGAGTAGCTCTGAAATTATTCTACACTACTTTACATGAAGCGATGTGAAAATTACAAAACATTTATGTCATTTGTGACAGGTGCAGTAGCGACATTTGTATGACTATCAAGCTATAACTATACTTTCACCTGCACGGACAAACTGCGTTAGGTACAGTAGCGTAATCTTTTAAAAGCACACATGGCTGAGCGCGTAGGCCGCGACTACTTCAGGTGAAGGTCGCTATACAGCATGCTCCGGGCACATGCAGATGTTAAATGTGCGACGCATAGCACCTACTGAGGCTGGTTCCTGCGACCACGTCATTCAGAGGCGAAGTCGCAGCGCAATAGCATCTCACATGGTACGTTAGCGTGTACTCCTTCTCGATGATTACTTTAACATCAGGACGATAATGATTTTCTAGAACAAAGTTCTCGGACTGAACCTTTGGAGGTTCTGAGGCACTAGGAACTGCGGCTTGCGCTGTCTCGTACGATCACGCAAAATGTGATAAGTTTATACTTAGCTACACTTAGCTTCCGCGTCAAAGCATTTTTGCATAGCCCATAATATGAACGAATGAAACTGTTTGTTGCCAGTTCCTGATATTACTTTAGACAAACGCCCAGATTTTCTACTGATCCTAAAACTAAATTCACATTGCTCTGCGCTTTGGCTTTGTTGCATAATGAGCGTGTGAGCGGTGATGCACGCTTTACAGGCAAACAGTGCTTGCGTAATTCCTCTGCGCAAGAATGCTTCGCTGATACTGAGAAATGCGTCCAGTACAGGGGAGAATCCTGGGGCTTCGGGCTGGGTCCGTCGCAAGTATGGCTGTTCAGTGAGCGTTTCAATGATTCGCTCTTCTGTGTTTACTGCCTTGTGGATTCTTACATTCACCATCCCAAACTCCATTTTCTTTGTCTTGGAACGGTTCCCGCAGTTATCAGGTAGGCCGTAACATTTTTGCAACCAAATTACTCGAAACTCGGGAAAATTGATTTTCTTACTGAATGAAGATGTCTCGACTCATAATGCTAACTTTCCTCCATGCTAGCACCTGAATCGGGTGCAAAGGAAAGAATAAACGATGAGTTCAATCACCGATGATTTGCGTTCGCCATCAGTGGTGAATTCAACATATTCGAATAAGATGAATCAGACGTTCCAAGGCAACAAAATGACCATGGAACCTAAAGAAATGCCGCAGTCGATGGCTATGGTAATATATAGCCACTCAGATTAAAAAGTTACAACGGAGCCCTTCATTACGCACCCTGGGTGAGTACACCAGTCCGGGAATGGATACACGACAAGTTTCCGAAAAGCACGAAACCAATATCATTGAGCCCTAGTGGCGGGTATTTTAGGTAGTTGAATAAAAGCATAATTGTAAACAAACCGCTATCACAGCCGACGCCCTGCGTCCCAGGAGCCAGAGAAAACAGAATTGTGTATAATCAAAGTTGCTACAACAAAACGCGCCGCTCAATACAGAGAGGTAAAGAAATTACAAAAGCACACCGATGGCTGCCAGAGGAATTACTTGATTTTCACATCTGAACTCTTCCAGCTTTGGCATCAGGGCACTGCGCGCTATTCCTAGGATAGTAGGCACTACTTTCGGCTGAGATGTAAATTTACATGCTTAAACAGCTGAACATTTCAGCTACGAGTCGTCTAGCGCCGCAGCGGCTGGCAGGCCAGTTTAAGACAAATCATGGTGACGATAATGATGGTTTCAGAATGTAGTCGTGACGCGATCTGGCACGCCACGCTCACTTTGCAGCTTGGAGGGATTACACCGGCCTTGAGCACTGCGGTAGCGCTGTGTGCTGCAACAGTACGTTGAGGTGGTTATGCATGCTTTTGTGGCAGATAATTGAAATCGAAACGCAATTTTCGGTTTATTGGAAATGCTTAAATAGGATTCGTGAAAGAGTAAGCAGCATGGCTGTCTGCTATAACGGTTCAGCTCCACCTTGCGGCAGCGAAGCACATATTATTCATACGTAGTGCACTAGGGTAAACTACGCTGTAATTTCTCGCAGGGGAAAGTAAAAATTATGGGGTTTTACGTGCCAAAACCACTTTCTGATTATTAGGCACACCGTAGTGGAGGACTCCGGAAATTTCGACCTTCTGGGGTTCTTTAACGTGCACCGAAATCTAAGTGCACGGGTGTATTCGCATTTCGCCCCCATCGAAATGCTGCCGCCATGGCCGGAATTCGATCGCGCGACCTCGTGCTCCGCTGGGGAAAGTACTCGTTTACATTACGACCTTATGGCAAAACATTGCAATATTTTGCACCAGCTGCATGAACAATTATGACACCGACTTGAGCTAAACTCATTTACACTGGTCGGAGCCAGCATAGTTTCATAGTGCAATTATTGGGCAACTTGTGGTAACCTTGTTCGATGCACCCTGATGCAGTATATCTGCAGTATACGTGCGTGTATCAAAATTTGTAGTCGTTATATGAATTAGATGATCCATAAAAAGGAGGAAAATGTAGATGTATATCCGTTCGATTGCGAGCAAATAAACACACCTGTGCAAGTATCCAATAACTTCTTTGATAAGGAAGACGACAATAAATATTTATTTTAAATACTCTGTTGTTTTGATTAAGGCGAAACGTAAACAGCTCTATAGTTAACGGTTACTGCGCGCACCAACCTCGATAGTATTGGGCCACAGCATCCACTTTATTCTTTAGTTGTTCAAGATGGGCATTTCATTGGATACATCACTGCATCATGCATCGACATATCATTTGGTGAAATTTAATTATGAAAACAAGACCGACGCTTGTTCGGTTTTACGAATTGAGACACCGACTAAGTTTGTGAACTCAGGCTATCAGCACTCACTTCCGTTGAAATTGTATTGGTAGATACTACACATTTCCACGTGAACACTTTTTGGGGGGACATCACACGATTTGAATGTCGCTGTCTGTGGCGCAATAAAGTTTCCTGGCATAAGCCTTCACGACGAACACTTCAATTCGTGAAACACTTCTTTGTTGAAAACTCAGAGGACTATCTGATCCTCCTGGCTTTTCTGTTTATTGCATTCAGAAGAAATTGGCATTATAAACAGCACCAAACTATTGTCCTGTGATGTAATCACGCGCTTCTACACTATGCCTGAAGTCAGTGTGCCCTCTTCGTTCGTACACTGCACAACAGCGTAATCAATATTGACAAACATATAATCTCCCGCAGCTTCTTTGAATTTCTACTCGAATTTTCCTTTTGCCCGCTAGATCTCCGCTTCTCCTCGCATGCGTTTCCGATTTATATTCTAGGAACGACAGCAAATCCCTCAGGGAGAGGACAGCTCAAAAAAAGCTATTTACATTCAAATAGGACTTCTCCGTGACTCTAAAATGGGAGATTGTTTTTTTAAGTATTTTGTGACGCCACGGGGAATACTGTATATATGGTCCCGAAGGGGAATTCGTAGGAGTGTATATACATGCACAGAATGAAAACTAAGAGTAAAACGTACCGCAAGGCTAGAATGATTGTGGCTGCGCCGGAGAAAGAGTGACATAGCGTGTGAAACGTGTTACGCGCATAGCTGCAGCGGAAACTATATACAGTATGTCCCTGCTTCCTTTCGCCCGCTAATAATATGGCACAGGAATCATCCCGCCACTCCCATTCATCGTGTCACGCACACGGTACGGTGACAACGAATCCGGATGCGGAAGACGGGAAACAGGGAGGGGGCGAGAAATTTCAAGCAAAGGGATATCAGACTCGGCTTTGTGTTCACAAACTGCGCGCGCTCCAGCGACGTGGATTCCGTGGTAGAAGGCACGCGCTGCAGGAGGGCGGTGTCACCACGAGGAGAGTCGTAATCGCAGCAGGTAATTATGTGACGCCCGCCTCTTCTTACCTCCATTGTCGCCGGAGAACACGTCGCTTCGTCGTTGCGGAACTGTTAGGAGTTTGTTCAGGCCTTTTTGTATCCCTCTCGTTACTATTGTTCTTCTTCTGATACCTCAGGGAGAGTACAAAGTCGTCACTTCATTTTTTTGGTCTAGGGCGTAAATGCCGAAGCACTCGACGCTAATCCCTCGGTGTGTGCTTCGTTCTCGCACGTTATTTTTTATTTACTGATTCGTTGATTCACACATTTTTGTCTTCTTACAGTTTTTCTTTTTGCCTGCTTTTCACATCTTGTGTTTTAACTAGCCGCACGCGATACACACCTAAGAGAAGTCACGTATTTAAGCTTCTCATTTCATGGGTTCTCTCTTTCGCACTCTTTGTAAGTTTGTATTTCTCTCATAAGCCACATTGTACGTCTTCCAATTCGTGCTTGCATTTCGATATATAATTTCTGAAAGTAAACACGAAACTCAAGTGTGAATAGTGCTGTTTCTTTTTTTTATTTCGTGCCACCTTTCATGCGATAGACTAATGAGTTTTTAACGACCCCTGTTCCATGTCGCAGCTTTGTACTTCCTCCGCGAGCTCCTGCTTGACTTGTACCTGTTCTTCCGATGCCATACAGCTCGTTTAGGAAGCATCACCTGTAGAGTTATTTCTCAATGTATAAATTGTGTTCTGTTCCCGTCTGATTCTGATTTTCATTCCTTCTTTTCCTGTAGCGTACGTAGGTACAACTTCTTAAGTGCCCATTTGTGTACTGTCCATACGTACCGATAAGCATGAAAGCCTGAATCACAGCGGAACAATGTAACAGGAAAGTTTATCGCAAGTGGAGCGAGTGAAAGCGGTAAGGTGGGATGTTAACCGCGTTCTGCAACGTAAGCACGTCCAGGCAAGCACGCACGCTCACTCCCGCTCTTACACGCGCGCACATGCAAACGCACACACGCACGCACAATCAAGGACGCGGGGACTTGAAGACGTGCACACGTGTGTGCACATTGTTTCATCGCACTATGGAAAGTATATGCTCCGGAAAAAATGAACTAAGAACCGCAACCTCAAATGTTTCATTGTTTCTTGCATAGCTTTACAACTGTAGTCTTAGCGTAAATACGTCATCAGTCTTGGAGCACGCATAACAGCGATATTTTGAAATTAAGGCAAACATGCGTACTTCATTAAAATTGGTGCTTTATATTATATAAGCACTTTGCAATGAAGCTTTTCACGATTGAAACCACGGCAGCGCCAGAACGCGCTGCCCAGCGATCGGTGGAAGCACGGGGGAACTGACACGACGAAGGCTCACATAGACAACTGCAGTCGATTGTCAAGAGGTAAGAGGGTTCTATGAACTTTTCAAAGCACTCATGCTGCGCAAGACGCGCCATGCTTGTGACTCATACTAGACGTGCGAATATCCCCCACCTCCAGCTGAGCAAAGTTCGTGAGGAGGACGTGTGAAGCCTTACGTCATCGTTCTTATGTCCTCTCATATTCTTCGCATTCTTAGCGGCCGCCGGCAGCGATGCTGTGGTGACATCCGAAACATCTTATCACCCTCTGGCTGATGCGGGTGCATATAGGCAATTTTTGTTTCCGCAAAAAGCAGAAGAAATGTAAACAAGTACGGTGAACTGCACGGAGCCCAGAGTGGCGTTGCTTATTTTACCTTTGCGGCTAATATTTTCATTGTTACCATGTCCTCAGCCCCAAAAACGGTTTGCTGTATCAGCCGTAAAGTTATTTAGCCTGATCGCTACTCGCTTGCGAGACAAGCCCGTGTCATAATTTTGCACGGGTAACGCCGAACAGCTTAGCACACTCTGAAATTCGTGCGAGCATTACTGAATGCTCTTAAAAGTACAGTCTGTGCCGAAAGTTTACGAACCGCAGTATATGACAAAACAAATGAATTAATTGCGATTAATTTGGAGCCACATTGAGTAAAATTCTACGATACTGTGTTTTCCGTGGGTACTTGTACAGGCTGGAAATCCAAATACCAGTCTCCATGCCCACAAGGTTAGGAAAGTAAGCACCTTCAGAAAATGTACAGCCTGTAGGCTTTTCACTCAAACTGTAGACTAATGTATGCATCAATAGCTCACTAAATTGAGGAGCAGACGCAAATTTGCCGAATAAACTTATGTAATAAAGCGTTTACCTAATTGCACTTCTATCCATCCATTTTTCTGTTCTAGCTGCTAGTTTGTGTGGTATAATGTCCACGCCCGCTTTACAGTTCATAAAAGCTTAAAAATTCAAACTTACAAAACATCCCAAAGAAGAAGTACAAAGTGTGCTAAAAATCTGCGGAAATGTCACACTTTTCTTTGTTTCTTTCTGTATTTTTTAAAATTTTCTTGTGTATTTCAAATGAACAAGTAACCAGAGAGATTAAAAACTAGAAAGAAACATGAATCTCCTATCGTGTGGCGTTTCTCATCAACGTTCTGCTGGAAAGTGTCAGTGTCGTCATAATTTATAATGACGTGTCCTATAGTGGCATCGTTCCTGGATGAGAAAGACTGAGTTAACTCATTATTAGGACTGCTGAATCATGCTAACAAATGATAATCGTGATAAATGGAATTGACGATGTCCTTCATTCTTTCTTTGATCTATGTGGTTCCTGTTTTTTTTTTTGTTGTTTTGTTTATGAGCGACGTTTCAGTAATAATTTCGCAACACTCAATGACAACTATTAGGTAAAACAGTTTCGAGGAGCGCAATCGCACTTTAGGGCAAAACATCTGCATAGAGGCAAATCAGTGAACGTTTTCCCAGCGTCTGGATCTCCATATCAAGAAAGATTTTTGAGAACAGACTTTTCTTTTGCTTCTCTGAAAAACCAAAACAGTGTGCGAGAGAGCTTTAGGAAGCCACTGTGTTGCGCACTTCGTTATACACTGAGCAATTAGGGCAAGCATATATATATATATATATATATATATATATATATATATATATATATATATATAATGTAAAGATGTTTATTGAGCGAGTCCAACAAACGGGCGGTAGCTCGGATCAGTGAGCGCGGAGAGCAAGATGGTGGTCTTCGAACGCCGGTCTCGTGCCCTCTGTTCTTGATGATGATCGGTGTGCCATTCTCCTCCTTTCTTCATTACAATTGCCCCCATCGAGAAAGGTGGAGCCATCCTGGCGATCTAACAGGTGGGTACAAGAGGGTCGAAGTACGGCTTGAGGCGGTTTACGTGAACAACATCACGTCCACGTCGACGACGGTCGCCTTGCAGCGTAAGAGGCTCAATGACATAGTTTACGGGGGAAGTACGCTCGACGATGCGGTAGGGACCATGATAATTTGGGAGCAGTTTGGACGACAAGCCAGGGGCGCAGGGTGGTACAAGCAGCCACACAAGTGCTCCAGGAGCGAATGTTGCGGCCGGAGAGTGATCATCATCGCGGGCGTTTTTCTGGCGTTGTTGGTCGGCCGTAGTAAAGCGCTTGGCTAGTTGTCGGCAATCTTCAGCGTAACGGGCCGCTGCTGACACGGGTGTGCACTCTGAGGTATCTGGTGCGTATGGCAGCAACGTGTCGATAGTGTGCGTCGGCTGGCGACCGTACAAAAGGAAGAAGGGGGAAAACCCGGTTGTGACTTGCGTAGCGGTGTTATACGCGTATGTCGCAAATGGGAGACCCAGGTCCCAGTTTGATTGATCAGATGCAACATGTGTCGCAAGCATGTCGCCCAGAGTCCGATTAAACCGCTCAGTGAGACCGTTCGTCTGAGGGTGGTAGGCAGTACACGTCCGATGTACAATTTTGCACTGGTGGAGAAGTGCTTGAATTGCATCGGAGAGAAATACGCGGCCACGGTCACTGAGGAGTTCGCGAGGAGGACCATGCCGAAGCACAAAACGCCTCAGGATGAAAGAGGCGACGTCCTGTGCTGTCGCCGTGGGAAGAGCAGCGGTTTCGGCGTATAGTGTAAGGTGGTCGACAGCAATGATAGCCCATCGGTTTCCGGCCGTGGTCAAAGGTAAAGGTCCATAAAGGTCAATTCCAACGCGGTCGAATGGGCGTTCTGGGCATGGAAGGGGCTGCAATGAACCTGCGGCAGGATGCGGTGGTTTTTTTCGTCGCTGACACTCGTGGCAGCCGCGAATGAACTTGCGGACAAAGCGAAACATTCCGCGCCAGTAGTACCTTTTCCGTAAGCGTTCATAGGTCTTGAAGACACCACCGTGAGCACACTGCTGGTCGGAGTGAAAGGAAGCGCAGATTGTAGAGCGAAGCGTTAGAGGGATAACTAGGAGCCACTTCCTACCATCTGGCGAGTAGTTGCGCCGGTACAAGAGGCCATCACGGATGCTGAAGTGCGAAGCTTGGCGTCGCAGAGTTCGAGTGGTCGAAAGAGTGGGTGCCCTGGATAAAATGTCAAGAAGCGAAGCGATCCAGGGATCGTGGCGCTGTGCAGAGGAGACGGTGGCGACGTCAAGAGCTGACAATGGAAGGTCTATAGTGGATATGGACGCAGTTTCGGTGGATAGTGGTGACCGCGACAGTGCATCAGCATCGGCATGCTTGCGTCCGGAACGATATATAACGCGGATGTCAAACTCTTGAAGTCGAAGAGTCCAGCGGGCAAGGCGACCTGACGGATCCTTCAACGAAGACAACCAACATAATGCATGATATATATATATATATATATATATATATATATATATATATATATATATATATATATATATATATATATATATATATATATATATATATATATATATATATATATTTATATTTATATATATATAATAAACCTGCTCATAAGTAAACTGCATACGGAATCGACGTTATGCAAAGGACCTACAGCTTAAAACTCTTCCAATTTGTTTTTATTCCAATTTTCTTATGTCAAACTTGCGTAAACACCGACACAAGCATTGCACGGTAACCCGAAACTTTATTTGAAAACCCCAATGAAACACTCTAATCATCTGCAAGCTCCCTTTTGTTTGCTTTGAAAGCGAATGACATCGCCTACATTGAGCGGTTCTCTTATCTAATTAGCTGACAAGAGGGGACCAGCACGCGTACGTGGAGAGGGCTTCGGTGGGGCCGAGTTAGAGCGGCGAATGCAGAAAACATATTATGATGCTGGTGGCGGCGGCACCAATCGGTCCGCTTCTGTAGCTTTCGGTAGCTTGCGGTATCTGGTTAAACATTGCGGCACCTTGCAACGGCAGGTTCAAAATTCCGTTAGTGCAGTTCCTTAGAGATGAAGATTTGGCAGAGTGATGTCCTGCCGGTACCTGCCAAAAAGGGCTCAATAACAGGGTACACTCCCAGGCAAAAAGAAATTTATTATAAGCAAAGAAATTTGTGCTTCCTGGTGGCTGCGGGTAGCCAGTGTCAAAGTGATCGGCGGGCAACCTTTTTTTATTCCTTGCGGAACGAGGCAGCCTCCGACTATGCAGATACAATTCAACTTTGTTCCGCATATTATTTTATCTTTAATGCATTACCATCACTTTGAGGCGGCGTGGTTTTGCAGTTTTGCGATGTCGCGTGACAGACAAGCGAAGTGGGCGCACCCCCAAACCTTTTGAGCAATGGCAGCAAGCTAATGGCGAAGAAAGGATCGAATGAGAAACAATTATTTTTCTTTTCCTCGGTCTTCTCGTCCATAACCATTGTGTACACGTCATATAAGATGGGAGAGCTCTTGTGCTTTTCATGCAATTCGTCTGACTAACAGATGAAGAGGGGCATGGCTTGAACATTTTTTCATTATTCGTGGAGGGTTGACTGAAGAATTGGAATAGAAACAGTCTGGAACAGTTTTACGTTATCCCTAGTTGCTGTTTAATTTGAGAAAAGGAAACAGTGCATAATACGAGAACTAAGAAAGAACGAAAAAACATTCGCATATGTGTTGTCCTTCTTTCTTAGTCCTCGTTTTACGTGCTGTTTCCGCTCCCACTATAGTCAGCGAATGCCCTGCCGTCTCTGCCAGCTAATTCAGTGTCGCTCTCAGAAGCTTCGATGATTCTTGCATTTTGAGTGGCAAAATATTGCGCATACACCCATTCTTGCATCACACACTATTATTATGCGTTCGCCGTCTATATCAAGCAAAAGAGCAAAAGCTGATAAGTGCGCTTAATGAGTTAGTTAGTTTTACGCACAGCGCAGAAGCTCTAAACATAGCTGTTTCAATCTTTATAGTGAAAGTAAACTTGGCTACTACAATATGGTTATATGTTGCTATACTGTTTGTCTGCGTTCGCCTTTGGGCTTCTCGCGTGAACGTTCTCCGTAAGTATACCACAGCTGAGTTGGCGCATTTAAAGTCTTGTCGTGGACCGTAAAGGGTTCTATGTGAAAGCTGTCTCATGGAACACGTCAAGCAATCTTTGTCTTTGGCTGCCAAAAAGAAGCAATTTATTATTCAAGTGTCTGAACTAAAAGTAATTTGATGCGTCCTAGAATAGCTCATTAGGCCTCGCACTAAGCATAGTGACGGCTCTTAGTTGTGTATAACGCACACTGCTCTTATAATGGAATTGCGCATGAGTTCCACGTGAAACTGTACATTTACGTGCACGCGCTAGCACGTGTGATGTGCGTCGTTACTGGGTCAGCGCTTTGCAAAAGTGTACATGGTAATAAAAGGAAACTGCCTGCGAAAGCGTCTTGCGTGTACGTATGTGTGTGTGAATAGACGCTAGAATGTGTCTATGACTGAAAGCAATAGTAGCAGCTATTGGTCAAGCTATTTCTATACAGTTTAAAAATGATCCCGCGCATACCTTTCAAGGTATTGAAATTGCCTGAAAAGCCAGAGTTCCTCCCCAGTCCTGTTCACAGATTAAGCTGCTGTGATCCGATCCAGGAAAGCTGCTAAAAAGGACAAGTTTTCATCAATTTTTTTTTTTGGCCAAACAAACGCTCTTGTTTAGAACTGTTTCGTGCAGTCTGGCCAGTATGAGCCAGTTTACTTTTGCAGCAGGGCCCCTGTGTATAGCCATTTCTTTCTCAAAGGGTACTGTTTAAGCCTGTTTGCATGCCCCATTCAGATACGTCTGTGTATAAGCGGATCTTGTTCGTACCCGTTTGTTGCCAAATGGGTTCCTGTTAAAGCCAATTTGAATCTGTATGAGCCTGTTTGAATATAAATAGAATTTTAAAATAGGGCTGGCTTCCTTGAAATTTCTGTATATCTAATATTTTTTTACTTCATTCTTAGGACACTGGCTATAGCTTACGACACAATATTTTGGCTGTACGTGGCGGCTGTCGTGGACGCCACCTACAGCCGGAATTTTTAAACGTCCGCGCGGTCCTCCTCCATTTCGATGCGCTGTGGAAACACGAGTTTCTGCGCGTGCCGGAATGCTCGCGTAAACTTAGCAACAACTGTTGGCCACACCTGCTTCGTTTCGAAGGACATGTATGCAATCTCCGATGAGGACCAAACGTGGACAATAATTTTCACGGGTTGAACGTCGCGCAAACACTGCCCTTGATCAGGAGGTCAATAGCGTGCGTAGCAAGTCACCGAAAAAGGACGCAGGCAGGCGCAAAAGCAAAGCTCGTCTGCGTTTAGCTTAGATTATTTAGCTTTACTTCACTTCATTAGTTCAGCTTCCATTCTCTCAGCACACTTTAATGTTGCTCAGGCAAAATGTATTTGTCTCTCAGCGAAGGAAAGCATCCAAATTGTGGCCTAAATCAAGGCAAGCATGAAGAATTGTGCGTATGCGCTGCTTCAAAGTGACGCCATTTGAGTCTTCTGGAGACGTATTCACCGTCAGTGGTCTGTAGGCACTGATGGTACTTATAGATTTTTTTTTCAATCTGTTGAATTTGCATGCCGCGATTTCAGTGTCATAAAGCTGAGAGTTACATCATCACATTGTATACCTTCGCTACTACGTGACAATATGCATAAAGCTTTGCTGCTTTACCAGTGAACAACAGTGTGAAAAAATGTTCGGTTATATCAAACTGTGGGGTTTCACGACCAAAAGCTGTTAAGTTGGCTTTCATGGACACCATCGTGGAGGGATACGGAATAATTTTGGACACCCTGCAGTGGTTTCTTAACTGTGTTCCCGAAGCCATGGTACACGAGCGACCTCGCGCACTCCACTGCCATGGGAATGCGACCGTCGTGGTCGGGAATCGCACCCACGACCTCGTACTACAGCAGTGCTACGCCACAGTCATTCATCCCCAATGTCTCACTAAGTGGAGCAAATGTGAAATGAAAACAATGTGTTCGAATTTGTCTGTTAATGCCACTCATTGTCTTTTAAGCTTGTTCCCGCTTTCTTTTTCAATTTTTCTTTTGCTGCTTTTTCAGCTGTCAACACCGTATCTTTTTCTTACTTCCTGTGTTTCTAGGACCTTAGATCTCAAGGATTGGCAGCGCCTGCTAACACGTCAAGATTATTCTCCATTATTTTTTAGGCTTCTGCAAATATTCCATATTTTCGAATAGTTGAACGAACAATGCGCTAGTCGATATTCGCTTTGATTCCAATATTGTTATTCAGAAATTTCGAAGTATTCGGCTCGAAATAATAGCCACACGCGGCAAAGATAAGGCGTTTTCGGAAGTTTCGGTTCTGGATTGAGTAATAGCTTTCCCAATCCAATCCAAACCAAACCAAACCAGGAAAACAGAACTATACTAAGAACAAAGGCGTACAAAAACGCATCTCGTCGGCGTGGTGGTGCGGTCGATTGCGTTTAGTGGGTGACTCTGTCTCTGCCGCGGAGGCATTTTATCAATCCCAGCCGCCTTGGACCACTCCAGAGAGCACCATGGGGGACTTGCATGCGGCCAGCAATCCGACTTGGAACCTTTTTGTAAAGATTCCACCGGGAACCGTTGCTCCATGTCTTAAATCCAGGGCAGTCCTGCAGACCCCTCCAAGTACGACAACAACCCTAGCAAAGCATTTAAGGAGACACCCAGACTTGCACAAGGGCTACGAACAGAAGCGGAACGCACGCGAAAGGCCATCCAAGCTCAAGGAGGCAAGCAAGGCAAGTGGTCAATAGCCATCCACAGCAGACAGCTTTAAGCCGAAAATGAAAGCCTTGGCCCCAAAAGCCCAACAGATGACAAAAATGATAGCTCGCTTCGCAGCTCGGGGTGTGCACCCCTACAACATTGTTGAAGAACCGTGTTTCCTCGACATGACGAAGTTCGCTATGCCGGATTATTATGCCATGCCGTCTCGGACAACGTTCTCGAGAGCCATTATTCGGGACCTCTACGCATCAAGCAAAGAGAAAGTGATAAAGAAGCTCGGAGACATCTTGCAAGCGGAGTGGAGTCACTTTCAATCACAACTGATGGTTGGACATCACGGGCAAATAACAGTTACGTTAGTGTAACTTGTCACGCCATGGTCAGTGAATACGTGCAACACGTGCATGTATTGGCTGGCACGGAGATCGCAGACTCTCACACTACAGAAAACCTGGAGCTGTATATCACAGGTGACATCGAGGAGTGGGAACTTCTAGCCCACGATACTGTGCCGATCTTCGTCGTTTCAGATAATTGAAGGAACTTTACTTCTGCAGTAGCGCGGTCGTCCTGGACACGCAATGTTTCGGACACGCGCTTCAGTTGTGTGTCAGTGATGTCAAAAGAGAAGTGTCAGGGTTTTTGCAGCTCTGTGCTAAGGCCAGAGCGATTGTGGCTAGATACAAACGGAGTGCCAAGGCAGGAGGACGGCCTCAGGAAATTCATAGAAACATGCAGCTGGACCCTCTCAAGGTTATACAAAACGTGCCGACGCCATAATAATAATAATATATGGGGTTTTACGTGCCAAAACCACTTTCTGATTATGAGGCACGCCGTAGTGGGGGACACCGGAAATTTTGACCACCTGGGGTTCTTTAACGTGCGCCTAAATCTAAGTACACGGGTGTTTTCGCATTTCGCCCCCATCGAAATGCGGCCGCCGTGGCCGGGATTCGATCCCGCGACCTCGTGCTCAGCAGCCTAACACCATAGCCACTGAGCAACCACGGCGGGTTCCCGACGCCATGGAACAGTGGCCAGGCCAGGCTCGTGAAGCTCCGTACGGTCAACACTGTAGAACTTTCAGAATCTGACGCAGTTCCACACTTAAATGCAAGTGAGTGGAAGCTTATAAATGCAGCAGTGCAAGTCCTGAAGCCACTTGACCATTCCAGAACTGAACTGTCTGGGGACAGATATCCCACGCTGCCACCAGTCATTACCCTGTTGCAGTGTACGGAGGTTATTCTACCGGAACATGTTACCGAAGGTGGTGAGGCAGCATTGTTTGCCTCAAGCCTTTTGCGTAGTATCAAGACGAGGTTCCCTGATATCAAGATGTCACGCCTTCCTGCATTGACAATGTTGGTCGATCCTAGATACAAAGATGTCTGCTTTGCTGAATGACCCGCAAACCAATGGGCGTTCACTCTGCAAACAACGGCAGCAGAAGAGGCTGTCCCAGTTGATAAACATGGTACAGCAACAAGTGAGAACAGCATCTGCTCTGCAGAACTGTCAGGGGAATCTGTGTGGAGTGCTTTTACACACTTCAGTTCGCGTGCACATCATCACTCAAGCCGTAGAATGTCGGATGAGGTTGCTGAGTACTTGAAGGCCCCCCTTCTTTCCCGGACCGAAGACCCCCTTGTGTGGTGGAAAATCAAGGGCAGCCACCTTTACCCAACCCTGTTTGCCGCTGCCCGTAGGTATGTTTCGATACCAGCCACCCAGACAAGAAGTGAAAGGTGTTTTTCGATTGCAGGAGCCGTTGTAAGCTGCAGAAGCGAGCACCTCAAACCACAGCATGTGGAACAGCTAGTGTTCTTGCACGAAAATTTGTAGTTTTTCGTAAATAATCAAGTTGCTTATTTTCCTTCAGTAAATCCCAGACCTTAGCCCTCCGCCGTTTTTTTTTTCTTTACTTGCTACTATTCGAAATATTAGCTTCGAAATTATTGCAGAAGAATTACTATTCGCTTCGAATTCGCTTCGTACAAAAAAATACACTATTCGCACAAGCCTATTATTTTTGCTACCACTTGAAAGAATTGGGGCAGCTAGACAAGTGGAGAACGGATAGGTCGGGTGTGCAGACGCCCACGCCCGCGCGAGTTCGCCTTGCCCCGCTAGAGACTGACCAGTGGTGGCCTCGGCGGAGAAACTTCACACAGGGTTGTCTCGGTACCGCAAGGTAGGCGCTCGTTCTTGGTTAATCCTACAGAGTTGGTATGTGCCAGTGGGGTGGAAGATGTATGGAAGAAAGCCCTAAATGTATCTAGGTATGTGTCGTACCTATCGCTGTACACACTTCTCCTCACTATTGTTTTCTTGGCAAACAGAAAATATTGCCTTCGCCTCGAGACACCACTACGTCGACGTCTCAAAGTGACCATGCGTGTTAACCGTTCTTTTTTTTTGGGGGGGGGGGAAGGGGGTAGGGGGGAAGGTGGTGGCATAGCTGGGAAAACTGTCCTGCAAAAACATACATCTTCCATGTCATTAAAGTTGTAGCCCACGCGGTGCATAAACATAAACTTTTGTTCCGGTTAAGCATTGCATAGCGTCAAAGTAGGGAATGTTTGACGCATCGCATTTCGTTGTTTAGCATTTAATTACGCACCTCACAAAAGCTCCGCTTCGCATAAAATTCAACATCTACCTTTTATCTGAGTACTTTATCTATCAATAAGCACATATAAGATGATTCTGCCACAAGCCTGTCAGGCAACGCATACATATCTGTTAGGTTTACTCCCTCTTGAAGAGCAGAATCTACTTCACAGACGCAATGCTGACGCTGCTAAAGAAGCGTTGCTTTTAGTGTTGCGAGCTCCTAGATATCTGTCCAACCTGTAGCATAGTTGATGAGCATGTTATGGTGCAACGCGAAGCCACTTAATTGCACAAAAGATCTAGCTGCCACATAACAGTGCAGCAAGAGAATGAAGCCACTTTGCAAAGCATACCATCAAATGGAGGCGAACTGCTTGCAATGATAGCAGCTCAAATAAAAAGGCTTATTAATGAACGAAGAAACGGTGCGACTGCAATTTGCTAGTTGGGTTGGTCGGAGTAAACCTATATGTAAATAAAGCCATGTACCGCTTCATTTACATAGACTTTCACGTCAACAACTTACGGCAGCAGTGCTGCCAGCTTCATGCTCTCTCGTTGCGCCTGTCTGTGCCATTCTTTTGTCCTGTGTTGTTCAGGTGTCACGCAGTAATAGGACGGTTAGCGCGCTTTCCTAAATTTCTCTCTCTCTCTCTCTCTCTCTCTCTCTCACGTGGGCCACTGAACGCCGCACGATGCGTTTCACATGGTTTATCTCATCCTTACAACGACGGCAGTGAGAGCTAAGGCGTTCGTTACACCATTGGTCTATTGGAAAAGAGCAATGCACATTATAGCATAATGTCCTTGCGGGCCAGTGAACTAGGATTACCGGTTAGCCGTTAAGGTTACCCGAAAATTTATGGCACAGCTACAATGAGTAACTTTTCTCACCCAGCATTGAAGCCACGCCAGGGGTGCTATAACGTAAAACTATTCCAAACTTTTCTATTCCAATTCTGTAATCAGCCCTCCGCGATTGGTCAAGAACTACTTCACCTGTCTGTCACGCGACGTCACGAAAACCGCGATAGCTCCCCATCTGACATGACGTGTACACACTGACTATGCATGATTTGACCGAACAAAAAAAAACGTTTTTTTTTCTGATTCGATGCCTTTGCACCATTAGCCCTCGCCTATTGGTCAAACGTTCTCGAGCTGTACCCACTTCACCTGCCTGTCACGCGACGTCACAAAACCACAATAACTCACCACGTCAAAGGGACGTGTACACGTTAAAAATGCATTATTATGCCAAATAAAACTGAATTTATTTAGGTATAGCCGTTGGCTGCCCGTTCCGAAAGGAATAAAAGATGGCTGCCGCCGATCCTACAGGCACTGGCTACTCGCACCCGTCTTTCAATCACGCTACCGTACTCCCTTTGAAGATGAATTACCAACAAGCCCACATTGCAAACCTCGTGGAGAGCATGGGTTTATTTGCGTATAATAAATCTTTTTGCGTGACCATGTAATGTTTTCGAGCACTTTCGGCACGTTTACAGCCTCGTTCCTCCAACCCTTCTTTGCTGAAGATCCGTTTTAGCGTCATTCTTAAGCTTCCGCGGTTTTCGACCAGTCACCGCAAGATAAGTAAGAGAAAGCTCACCAACCGCAGACGCCGGCACCACCCTCTTCATCCGGTTTTTCATATTGAGTGCAGTGGCTCAGCCCTATCGAATCCCTCTCCGATTAGGCGTACTCCTCGCCTCTTTCCAGCCAATTAGATAAGACAAGCCGGTCAGTGTAGGCAATTTTATTTGTTTTTCAAGCAAACAAAAGCGACCTCCTAAGAACGAGGAGAGTGCTTGATTGGTATTTTCAGACAACCATGCAGGTGACCACCCTATGCTTGCGTCGGCGGTTACGCAAATTTGACGTCAGGAGATTGGAATAAAAACACATTGGAATAGTTTTACGTTATATGGCCCCAGAATGCTGTCGATTCAGGACTCTAGATACGGCAGCACCTCATTTGGTCGATGAAGTTTAGGCCTAGCATACACAATCGACACAAGCGCTATGAGAAACTGGGCATTATGTAGCACTTTTAGTTCATTTTCATTAGCTATGGTTCTTTTACGCACTCATAAAGAAATGGAAAAGCGCTTTCCCGTTCCGGTCTATCAAAATGTTGCTACCGGGGCGTAAAACGGGCAAGCAGAATACCCACTGTGCGAGCGCGGAGCTTTACATTACAGAAAACCATCAAACTGCATTTTGTTGCTAGGTTCTACCATGTGCTGCGCGTTGCTAAGGTAAGAATCGATCAAGCTCAGAAGTGGGTAGTGGCGTCCACGGTCCTGTTAACGCGAGAAAGCAGAGCGGCAAGCTGGGCTAAAGCGCTGCGTTGTCGCCAGCCGCAATAATGTCCCATTAGTTTTCATCAGCGCCACCGCACCTCCTTGCTACGGAAATTAGGAAAGAAAATAAAGAAAAGCTGCCGACAATTACGACGTCTGGAGTGTTGAGCAATGACTTTGCAAAACGGCAATTTCGCAACGCCTGCGACATATTGGTTAAGATGAGCCTGTGAGTGCGGCTAAGCTACCTTCATAATTTAGGAAAAACACCGGGAAAGCAGGAGGTGGAAATTTAAGACGAGGAGCAGAATGAGAACAAGACAAGATAAAAGCACGAGCGCCAATGTTTCGACAAGTGAAGTTGTCTTTTCCAAGGCGACATATGTCGCCTTGAAAAAGACAAGTTTACTTGCCGGAACGTTGGCTCGCACTTTTACCTTGTTCTCGTTTTGCGCGCGCTCATAATTTACTTTCACCAGAACTATATTTTTGATTATTTCTGTGGCTACCGGTGGCACCAACTGCATTTGGCATTTATATTTATAAATGCCATTGGCAATTTACAGAGAAAGCCATGGTGTCTGTTTGCTGCCTTTTTACGATATATATATATATATATATATATATATATATATATATATATATATATATATATATATATATATATATATATATATATATATATAATGTGTTTTTGTAACTGGGTTCCTCTAATCTTGTCCGGCTATTGTTGTCTAACTTGTGCTGTTTTTTTTTTTTTACTGAGCCGTGCAGAACATTTCAGTTCATTATTTTCTGAAAGTGTATAAAAGCTCTACTCCTTAGTATTAGTGCACTTGCGTTACACAATGAAACGAACACAGAAAGATCAAACAAAAACCAAAAGAACAGTGGTGCAAAATGCAACACAAAATTGAATTACTCAAAGACAGTAATCAAATAGTGATCAAATAGCAGAGCTGAAAGTGTCAAAATCATCACGCAAGACATTTAGTTGCGTTGAAAGGCGTGTTATTTCACTATAGGTGCAAGAGGAATTCCCGTAGAAAATAATGGGATTGCGCAAGGTTGGGCGAGGCACGCGATGCGTTACAGCTGACAGTAACCGCGGGCCAGATAAGTGGTCGTGAATTAGTTCGTACAAGAATAGGTAATTGCATTAATTTGGCCTCAATTCTAGAGGTTTAATTTACATATGCGCTGTACACGCTCGAACGTGTGAAGCACATGGCGTACCAGAAATCGATCGCACAGGTAATGAATAAAACGCTACTTCACACATTCAATTCTTGCCACTTTGGTCTAATTAACACAGTTCCATACAACAGAACTAAACTCCAACTTTGTGGGGATAAAAGAAGAACGCAAGTGAACAATGCAGTTGACATTCGTAAACTTTTTGCCATTCTTGATGAGCTCTAACTTCCTGTAGGATGTATTAACAGTGTTTCAAACGTGTTCCTCGAAAGTTAGCCGGGAGTCAACCAATATTTCTATGTCGCGCGTACAACTCGCTCTATTCAAAGGAATGTAATCAAGTGAGTATTTGTACAGTAAAGCGTACATTTTGCAACTAAAGGAGGCAACAAGTACGTGCCTTAGTTGGAATAATCCGCGATAAGTTGGAAGCACGCCACTCCGCAACAGAATTCACATCTTTCTGTAATAATTCACAATACTGCTCCGATTCTATTTCACGGTAAGATTTAACATCCTCAGCGTGTAAAAGGAGACGTGCGAAGGACGCAAACTTTCATCAAGATTATTAACAAAGACATTAAAAATTGCGTGCCTGAGATAGACACTTGCTGAACACCGGAAATTGATCCCTAAGACAGAGTACTTCACACTAACGCGAAATAACTTATCCGAGTGGATAGGTAATCTTTAATCAAGCGTGCACAGGCTGGAACTAACGCCGTAACTCAAGAGTTTATGGATGTGAAAGTCATGAAAAACGACATCAAATGCTTTTTACAAATCGAAGTCTACTGTTTCTGCCTGTCTTAGGTTAGCAACAGCGCATCCCGCAGCATCAAGAAAAGAAAGAAGGCTTGGTTCAGTAGACCTACCATGAACAATATCACGTTTGTATATACTAACCTTATGCGTTAAGAGAAACGACCGATTTTTGATGTCACTCTTGCTGCACATCTGTGAACCGGCACAACTATGGCATCTTTCCTACAAGAAGGAAAAGCACTCGTGCGCCAAGCAAGATTAAAGATGTGCATTTGTAATGCCTTAATGGCGCTGAGGGTACTCGAATAAATAAATGAAACAATAAATAAATATTCAAAAATAGTATAACAGCCTTGGATAAAAAAAATTGGTATACGGCCGTAAGCAATAGAATGCTTTCGTTTCAACTTATGGTCCTCTGAATAACGTGGAACGTCGAAATGGTAATTGAAGCTACACCACCTGTGAGCAGAGATAGGAGCGCTCGCTGTACTCAGGAAAACGGAGGAAAAATGCCCAGCGAAAGCATTGGCAATATTGTAGCAATTTCTAAGGATGTCACGAGATGGAAGATTTACGATATTAATCTCAGCCCGCTCAGTAGGTATCTTTTACACAGGCCCAGAAACGTTTGGGATCGCATTTTACGCCCTCTTCGACAAACAATGAATGCATGACGCATTACGTGTTTCACCTGGTTTCGCAAGAGACTACATTTTTTGTGCCCCTCCCACAATTCTGTTTTCATGAACTGCCTGTGGTACGTTACCTTTTTACTAAGTAAACCGCGTAATTCCTTATAAAGCCACGTTGGATAGTGGGTAGGAAAACACTCTTTCCTGTGCATGAGGGCTTACAAAGCACACTTTCAATTATCAGTAAGTATGCTAACTGCTTTGTTCTTGTCTCTGGCACGATGCAATTCAGACCAGTCGGCATCCCACAAATAGTGGTAAAGACCTAGATATTCGCTGTTCGGGAAAAACAAGTGAGCGAACAGGCTCGCTGAACACATGAACCGCCTCTACAAGAATTGCGAATTCGAGCGGAATATGCTAATTGTCAACAGGAATGAAACCGCTAACAGTAGCAAAAAACAACGCATAAATTAGCCAGAATAAGATCTAAAACATTACCAGCGGCATTTCAAACCGTTTTAAACTGCGTTATTCCAAGACATTTCATAAAGAAGAACAGCGCATAGTAACCAGGGGTTCAATTAAATATGGATGTGGTGCATGAAGAGTCCCAAACAATAGACAGAACATTGAAATTTCCAACTACCAGAACATTATACTCTGCAACAATAATAACTTCAACTAAGTTATTCATATGTGCAGAAATCCACAGGTTACTCATGTTAGGAGGGAAGTAAGCTGTGCAGAGCAACAATTTTTTTCCACCTTTAACAGGAATATCAATCCACACAGTCTCAGGTATAGTCTCAAGGTCCATACGCCTTATTACGATAAGACTGTTCAGCACGGCAATTAACACACAAGCACCATATATTTAACATGCCCATCAAACACAAGCTCACATATGTGAACTGTATATTCATTTGGAAAGTAATTCTAGGATAGTAAGTGGTTGCAACGCGAAGTTTCATAAAGCATACAACACGGTATGAGTAGCTGAGCACGTTCTCGTAGAAAAAAGGAGAATTTCTTGCGCAGACCACGAAGGTTTTGATAAAAAGCGGAGCACTTCACCAATGAGGTTACAAAAGAAATTGGGTTGTTTTTTTGCTGGCATCTCTCGATGCATCGTGCCTGCCGTAGAAAGGCCTGAACAGGCAACCCTTGGGTCAAATGTCTATCGAGTTAATTTTTCGAATGATGCTCTCGTTCGCTGTGATCAGGAAAAAAACGTCCCCCTCGGGCTTCGCTTTAGGCTTCTGGCAGTCGACATTGCTGCTATCAACAACTTTTTTCCAGCTTAGCACGGATTCCATCGCAAGTTGTCGAAGGGGCCAAACGCGACAGGAGAAGCGAATGCTTTCCCTGCACAGAAACCAGCGCGCTAGAGGTACTTGTCTCCAGCGATGACTTAGTCCTCGAACTGAGTAGGTTGTAGGCCTGGACGTACATTTGTGTCCCTCGCCGGCCCACTCACAGGAGCGGCTGCCGATTTGACGCTGGGCTCACGTACCGATGCGAAGCCGGTGAAGAGGACAGATTGACTTGCGGTGTGGGACCAAGGGGACGTCGGTGAAGGCGCCAAAGGAGGCCACTCCTTTCAGTCACATCGCTTCTGCACGCATTTGCGCATAGCTCTTCGTTCCTGGCAAGCTGCAAGCAAAGGCTGTCGTCCTTCTTCAGATCAAGAACCACACTTGTAAGTGACGCGATTTTGTCGCACAGGGCCTGTACCACGACCCGAAATTGTCCTTGGGCTCCGTCACAGGCGGTGCCGTCGTGGTCCACCAAGACACTGAGACCGGCTTTGGGAGCCCTATACTGTCGCACCCGTTTCGCCTAGTACTCTAGGAACACTTGCAAATGCTCAATATCATGGACAGGTATAGCTCGTACTCTTCATCAAAGATATTCAAGAATGTTCAAGCCACAAGGGCCACAGCATCGAAGAAATTGATCTCGACCAAAGAATGGCCGCGAGCACGAATCGCTCTTGCTCTTTAAATCCGCCATGCCATGTCAGCAGAACTGCGCGCTTCGTAATAAAACAAAGCATAAATAATAGTGAAGATGCATCATTTTTATTTTCATTTGGCATATAATGATGCTAGCAAAAATGTTATCTACGAATTTTCAACTAGACAGACAGCGCGTAAAGAATGCTCCCGTGGCTGTTCCGAAATTGATCTGGCGCTAGTAATTGTCAGTCAAACTTAAGCATTTTATAAAATCTTAACAAGAGACTAATAAGGGCAACAAGTTAGTGGAGCTGTATAACAAGTTCCATTCCATTCCGTTCCTTTACTTCAGCATTCATCTTTAAACCTACAAGTGCTAGGACAGGAGCAAAAAGCCGCTGTTTTATGTGGCTTTACAAAGGCCCCTGCCCCTACAGTATTTGCGCCAGACAGTTTGTGAACACTTTTCACGCAACAATACACCGATACATAAAATATATTTTGAAAAACATATCTAAGGGCATGATATCATGCGTTTTTGAAAACACACTATAACCAACAGTTTTTTTACCAGCCATACACGCCTTCTCTTAACAGAAAATTACAGATTTAGGTAACGTGGTGAAACAATACATTTTCCAGGTACATAACAATATATAAAAGCACTTTCACATGCAAGACAAACACAAAATAATTCCATAATAAGCTACAACCAAGAAAAGGAAATGCAAATACAATATATACACTAATCACGTGCAGATGCATGACTAATGAAATATACTTTCAAAATTCGACGTGAAACAGTCCTAGGATCCATGTTTTCTTTTTCAAGACTGTTCTGTAATACCGATATTCGGCATGGTAGTCTGTCCTTTCCAAGATTAGTTCCTAAAAAAGGCACAGCCCAACTTTCTCGCTCCCAAATGTCGTATTTGAGGGGATGAGGTTTGCTTATATTGCTAAGATCAGTAAATCCCGTGTGGCCTCGTTTTACGCTTTCTTTATGTTTCATAGCAAGATTAAACTGATGATTGTAATGAAATGGAAGAACATGAAACTTAGAAAAGAATGTACTTGTATGATTGCCGTAAGAAATACAAGCAATATGGCGCGATGCTTTTTTTTAACTATAAGTTCTGAATCTTTATTTTTTTTGTGACATCGTCCCCCATACAAGACTACAATAGTTTGCATGATAAATAAATGTAGTGTTATACAGCAATAGCCATAGTTTTAATGGAAGAACATCGCGAAGCCTACAAAGCGCACCGCATGCCTTTGCCATACTTCTTACCACGCGTTCTACGTGTTTGTCCCACCTTAAATGCTGATCAAAAATCACTCCCAGTCTTTTCACGTCAGCGGTGACGTCAATTCGTTCTGAACGATAGAATATGATTAGATTACTATTTACATTTTTTGAGGCGGGTGCAAAAAGAACAGCTTTGGTTTATTTAGAGTTACTCTGTAAAGAATTTGCTTTGCTCCACAAATATAGTTTATCAAGGACGGTGTTTGCTAGTTGTGATAAGTTATCAGCATTGCATGATTGGAACAAAAGACTGGTGTCATCTGCGCCAAAGTTACCTTTCTACAGCAACAAGAAAGGTAAATCTTATCCGTAAGAGGCGGGTCGGCGAGCCAGAAAAGACGCAATAACGAAGGACGGGTGTCGAGGATATCTTTAAGTCATGGCACCCGATAATCATGGCGTCATGTATTTTCGATGCCGTCTGATTGTGCCTGGTCAATGCTTTTCGTTAAGAGAAAGCTTTAACTCAACCCAACTCCAACTTGCCTTATTCAAGTAGATGTGAAATGCAGACACACTTTCCTGAGATAAACCCTGGACAGACTTTAATGAAATTATTTGCATTTAAGAGAGGTAGGTATATTCTGGTAACTGTTGAAAGCGTAATCTTGAGTTAGGGCCTGAATTTTGTTGAAAGACTTTCATAAATTCGAAAGTTCAATAGGATGTATAAGCATGAAGTTCACAAAGTAATAGCTCTGCATCAAGAACAGATATCGCAGTTCTGAAAACCGTTAGATAAATTAGATCCGTTAGATCATTCAAATCGACAAATTAAATATATCAATTTATCTCTTAGGTGAAATCGTGACGCTGTGTACGTGGGTTCCGCGAAAGTGTTATTTCCTTAGTACAATTTTTTTTTAAGATTTATACGTAACGCATCAATTTTGTGCGCTTTAGATGTAGTGTTAGATGCGATTCACATAATTGTGATATCACTCTTTGTTGCTTAGTTATCGAGTTGTGAACTTCATACCTGGTTTCCTGAAAATTTGCAATTTTTGCCAATCTTTACTAAAAATTTTAAGACCTAAAGCTGAATTTGAAACCAACTGTCACCAAATTTTAAGTTCTTTTTTTCTTTAAATGTAGAGAACGTCAAATTTGGCGCAGCGGTTGCCGAGAAAAATGCAATATTCTTTTACATGCATTTGGATTGTAGCACCCGAGCTAAAGCTTCCTCTTAAGGTTTCACTGGAATCCTTCATTAAATCAGAAGACTGACAAACAGACTGACAAGCCAACAAGCAGGTAAATCTCCCTTCACCGCGTTCTGCAGTACGAACAGAGGGTGCAGGGTTGGGGTGTCATTTGATGTGGAACGAGTTTACAAGTTCGTTATTGCGTTCATTGGGCATATTATAAACATCGCACCGCCAAATTCCTGTACTTCTGGTGAATGGAATTCCTAGAGTGGGTTATTTTTTTTTATAGTCGGAAGTAAGCGCACGAACGAAAAAGAATGGCTCCAAGCGCAAAAATCAATCTGTGTTTATATGTATTCAGTGCTGCAAGCATAGAAGAGGCAAGGCTGTTTTGTAACAGATAAAATTATTGTTGTGGCGTTAGATCTGTCGCCAATTTGTTCTATAACTCCACCGCGTTATATGGGAGGAATACGAGCCATAATTAGTAAGTGCCTTATGCAAAACTAGTGTTTTCGCTGTCGTTGATCGCACTGGGTATGAGGTATTGTAACAAGCAATCTTTACTGAACAATTTGCGTACGAATATTTTTGCGCACAATTTTGTGAGATGCAGAGGGATCAAGCCACAGCCTGTAATAAGGCCTGAAAAATGCACAACACAATACACGCAATGCACACAAATATATTTTCGAACGTTGTACAAGCCGAGTGCCATGGCTATCGAAAGAAGCACGTCTGCGAGCGGGTGCGACGGAAGGCGGGGGGGAAAAATGTGTGTGGAGGATGAAAAGGAGGCAAGAGAAACGATTGCCTCCAGCGACGTCTTGACCGGATCATCATCCACGACAAAAGCCAAAGAGACGGTCGCCATGGCAACCGGCACTGCTCCCCACGACGCCAGCGCCGCTATACCGCCGGTGCACCACTACAGAGGCGCGTGCATGAAGCTTTCGCAGTTGGCGCCCGATACCAGACAACGTCGAGCTGCTGCCGTTTCGTCTGCCGGGTGCCTTTGCTCGCCAGTGGCGATTCAGTTTCGCTCGAGTCCGGGCAGGGATGTCACGTGGCGGGAACTAGCTGCTTGTGTCAGCAGAGTGGCTTCCATTGTGATTCAGGGAAATTGTGCAGGAAGACATTCATCGGAACACTTTTTTTGCGAATACATAAAGAACACACATTGACAGAAAAGAGCGAGAAACTGCTCCAACCTATTAGTGAGGCAGAAACCTCGCATATGGTGTAGCCGAGGCAGTGCACATATTCCAGTCAGCCGGGCCAGCATTCTTGTTTCTGCGGTGATGTAGGCAACCGCTGGTGACAAGCTGCATGCGGCCTTGCGTGCCCCCCGTGTTTCGATTCCATTGGTTGTGTGCCGTGTCTTCACTCGTCAATAAGGGTATTTTGGACTCCCAGTAATGTGTGGCGTGTGAGTGAACGTGACAGACACAAAGGATACGTATCTACTCGTCGTTCTCCGGTCGACAGCGTCAGACGCTCCCAGTGCATTGACGATGCCGGTCATATTAGGGCTTTTTCCCCACTGGGAACGGTGATGCGACCACCATGGCCATTTGCAGGCCCCACATTGGAGTGATACTCTACTTCGCTGTTATCGCTGCAGTTGTCGTCCTCGCAAAAGGTCTGTAATTCTCTTTCCAACTCGTTCTTCTTTTCGTTGTGCATTAAGGGACCGTAAACACAGCACCCCCTTAAAAAAGATCCAGAATCTGGTATGGGAGAACAATAGGTTACAGAACACGAATCATCGACTGTCGAAAAAGCGCTCTCTTCATCTATGTTTCCAATCTGTTACTAGAGAGCAGTGAGTCGCTAATCGCTAATCGCAGAATCGCAGAGTCGCTAATCGGTTAATACGCTTCTCAAAGATTCCGAAGGCTTATTTATTTAAGCGTAAGCTCGCGGCGCTCCCCAGCATCAGGCATTCCAAACCTTCAACACGCCGTGGAGTCGCCTTGCGTGCACGTGTAATCAGCCTAATCAGCTGACGGGCTCGTTGTCCATTGTTTTAAATTTTCCAGGGACATGAATTCTCCAGTGATCACTGAAATGAAAGCGCGCACACTATTTGCGTGCTTGCTTGAACATGAACTTAATGGCCATCGACGGTGGGGTCTGTTTACTGCATGCCTCTTGAACATTAAAGAAAGTGGTCTGATGTTCATTGTCGCACAGCGAGGCAGCCTATTTCCCTTCTTTCTTTTAGGGTTCGTAGAGTAGGCTTTTATAACTGCGTACTGCTAGACTTTCGAAGTAAATTAGAAGTAATTTCCCCTACGTTGTGTTTGGTGGCAGTGTTTGTTGGCTTCTCATGATTGAGAATAATAAATATCGGGCCCCTCGGTCAACCCCCTTTCTTACCGCTATACTAGTGGCTTAACTGATAAGAGAATGCTAAATCTCTTGAACGGCTCTGCGTCGGAAATTAGATGCCTGCACTCCTATCAGCGACGTCACACAATATTATATTTCAACGCCAATCTTTCAATAATTCCCTAAGGCCATAATATATCTATCGTGTGTAGCGGGAGAGAGTGTTACTTTACTAATGAATATTTTCTCTAATTACTGTAATGATGTCATTCATATAATCTAGCAGAAATTGCAAAATATTGGTGAAAATGTCGCCAGAGCGATATTAAATCAAACGTGCACTTGCAGGCATGGGGAGTATGTAGAGTACTGCATGTTCAGCTATAATCTACGTCCGGTGGAGAGACATGACACATCTGAAATGTGCACGTACGTTTATTGACCTCAGTCTTATTAACGACAGTGCTGCGACAGTTTAGACACCAAGACACCAGATTAGAGAAAAGGGCGGGGGGGGGGAACCCATCGGACTTTCTACACTGCACAAATCGTGCACGAGTTATGTGCAACAGTCACCTTAGGGAACGATCATCTTTTGTTGACGGTCTTCGGCGTTGCCATAAACTGTGGAAGCTAACAGAAAACGAATGCCTCGTGAAAAGGCTTTTCACAACCGGTTCATGTATGCAGGGGCTGAGAGAAATGATTCACGCTCCTGTTTCAGGCAGCGTGCAGTGTCTCCTGATTCACCCTGTGCCACAGGTTTCCTTTCTTTTTCCCTCCGTAGTTCGTTCGTGCACAACTAGCATGCACAACTACTCCTGGGAGCTTACGTAAACATGATGCTGTCAGAGCTGGCTTTCTACGCTTAGCCTCATCGATAAATCAACACTTATACGGGGAAAACGCGTACTTTAGGAAATAAGAAGTAAAAAAGTGGGCGCTATATTTGGAACAAGCCTTGAGCGTTACGAAATATTGAAGAAAAAGATGGTTGATGGGACAAGGGGGACGGGGTATAGAGGCAAGATTTTTTTTGTAAAGTTCATACGTCCTCCTATTGTTGTCGCCGCCTGGGGTTCGCCAACGTGTGAGTAAGATTGATGTGAGGCGTCCTTTAGCGCGCGTTCATCTGTGGCGTTATTTATGGGGTGGCTTGAACTCTACTACCACTTCTGTGGCGTCCTGATGTTGGGTGCCACTCTGTGAATGAGGCCGTACAAATCAATCGACGCCGACAAGCGTGAGGACAACGAGAAAACGCTGTAATTGACAACTTCTGGAGGCTTTCAGGCACTCAAGATAACTACCAGGAGCTGGGAATAACCTACTGTTTTATATTTTTTGCACTGTCATGCTCCTAAAAAAAAAGGTGTAGCGATAAGAATCATGAAAAGAAATGAAAGATGAACATTGAAAAAGAGTCATTCCCAGCAGGATGAGGTAAGTGCTATAAAGCGGAGGATAATTCTGTAAATTGGAGCCAAAACTGAATCGACAGAGTAAGCGCCTCTTGTAAAGAAAGTCGGAAGTTAAGTTTGACCAGATAGCACTTGGCGGTGGCCAATATCTCGCTACTGCGCATGGCACCCAGCGTTCATTAACAAAATAAGGAAAGAAGATGAATAAATACATAAACTTCGTTCAAAAGGGGATGCCTATTCTGGGGTGCAGGAATATGGGTAGCGTCAAAAACCAGAGGTCAATGTGAAGCACACCACCCGGCGCCACAGACGAGGCTCTCTTAAGAATATCCACGCCCTCGGTGCCGACGATAGGGTCCTCCCTGCCCCTGAAAGCCTAGATCCGGTCGGCCAAGAAAGTCTCCAATGCGAAGTTCTACAAGGATTGTAAGAGAGCCCTGACTACTACTCCGGGCCGATGGATCCCCTGGTCCGGAGTGTTTGCAGTGCTACCATGGCGGTTAGGGGCAGTCTTGAAGTCCTGAGCAGCCGCAGAGCACGCTGCGTATAGTCGGCGGGGGTCCGTCTAGGCATGTCGAGCACTTCTCCTTGGGCGGTTAGGATTGCATGTCGTCAATTTGTGCCTTTGGTGATGCATGCTTCGTCAAAGACACGTAAGCCCGGCGCTTCAATAGCACGTCTTCAGGGAGCGCAAAGCGGCTTCGGGCTTTGTCAGTGAGTACTTGTGCCCCTCTCAAAAGGCCTTTCGTAATGGCTGTTCGTTTGGTGGGGTTGCCTCCCGTAGCCTTTTGCACCTGGCGGTGTCTGCTTGAGCCAATTCACCATCTGGATCTATCGGCCGAGGAGGGGAAAGTACTGGTTGGACTGCACCAAAAGAACAACAATGCATGACCTCGCTCGCCAGCGCATGGACAACCTCGTTGCCCTGATTGCCCGCGTGGCCTGGTACCCAATCCATTAAAGCCAAAGTACCAGATTTTTCTGCGATCTTGTTGCACAGTTACTGGACAGGGTATGCGGTGATGCCTATGCTTGGTTAGGCGCACAGTATCCTCAGTGCCTTAATACAGTCAGTGTAGACATACACTGTCTCGCAGGAGGATAATGATGCATTCCGTCGACTAAGTGCTATCTTGATGGCCTATAGTTCGAGCTCGGCAAAAGCTGTGAATATTCGTAGTGAAAGGGCATAGCTGTAACCGTCTTTCTAGTAAACGCAGCGCAACAGGAATGGCAACACAGGACAGAAAAGTAGAGAGGACAGGGGCTGGCTTGTCTGTCTTGTGTTGCCGTTCATTTAGCGCTCCTTTTATTATGAACATCAACCAACTAGCCAAGTTTTACTCTCTATTGCAATTCATTTCCTTCTTTGTGTTTCCATCACATGTAAGCACAAGTGTGAGCACTGCCCCATATGAGGTTTCGTCCCATACCATGTCTGTGTCAATGACAGTCCCTTGATATGCACCGCCCTTAGCCTAACTTTTTCTCGCCTTCCTCTGATCTTTCTTACTCATAGCCCTGGGCAGCGGCTTGGGTGAGCGTACGGAGTCATCTTGCCATAATGGCATGCGAGATGGGACACATCTTGCCTGGAGGTGTTGCCCGTCGTAGCGCCGCAGTTCTTGTGCATGTTTTGTCCATTTTCTTCTCACATTATGTCCTCGTTTCCAGCGTGTATAATGTCTTCAGGTGTGTAGAGGTTTGCATTCCATTGCAATTCTTCGACGTGGGTGCATTTGGGTAGGCCGATGATGACGCCGAGGGTTTCCCTATGCAAACCAATAGGTTTGGCTTTTTGGCTCATTGTCAGTTGATGGCAGCTAGCGCCGTAGCGCGCCTTCATTATCAACGCTGTAGTTACTAGTGTTGAGGCAAGACGTGTGCATCTATCACCGTTATGGTGAGATATGCACTTGATTGGCCGAATGTGGTGCTTGGTCGGTGAGAGCAGCTTGATTAATGTGCATGGACCACTGCCCCTCTGGTGGACGGGGATGCCAAGGCTGCGTATGTGTCCTCCAGGTGACCATATAATCGCCTGCCTTGCAGGTGTCAGATGCACTTCACCCCGCCATGACAGTTGTCCTACAGTAATGATGAACAGTGTCTTCTCAGGCGAAGGGGACATGACCGTCGACAGCAAGCACTCGGCACTCACGTTCACGGCTTCCTGGATCGCCTCGAAAACCTTCTCCGCGCTAGGATGATCGCGCGGTTCTGTCCACAGGATGGTATCGTCCGTATACATTGCCCATCTCACACTAAGGACTGCCTGTGCACGCGCTTCAAGACCTCGCATCACCAAATTATGGCTCCTTGAGGCTCTCCCCAGGTATTATCAAAGAAACGTAAGTTTTCTTTGCTCATGTGGATCTCACAAGTTTGATTATGAAGAAACGATATCACGAAGTTTGCAATGTGAGTGCCGGCCCCAGACGATTTTAGCGCCTCGGTGACCTGTGCAAGCTCTACCGTGTTAAGTGCCTTCTTGAGACCCACTGCCACAAGGATTATCGGAATGTCGCGCTGCCGCGCCGAGTGCTAGCCATTCGTCTGAGGAGGCGTCGGCTGTCATGAGCTGACAGGCTTCGGCGGAAACCTATTTGTGCGCTATGGAAGTGGCTCGTGTTTTCTTGCAAATGGTGGTTAAGCAGAATCAGGCACACGCGCTCTACCAGTTTGCAGATAGTGGGCGTCAATGAGATTGGGTGCAGATTACTTACGGTGTCTCGTGCCTTGCCTGGTTTTGGGCTCGGGATTACCATTTCATGCTCTCACTTTGGCGGTAACTCGCCTCGCACCCACACGCCGTTTAAAGCGTCCAAAAGCTGTTCTTAGTTGCGCCGTCACCGTGGTGTTACGTGGTATTTACCACATTATACCATTCTTGACGGAGGTTCGACGCTAGTTCACATTTTCCACAACCACAAGTAGCTCTTGAATGTTGAATGGCGCGTCAACACCAACGTCGTTTGGAGGGACCTTCTTCTTGCACACAATTCGGCAAGCTGGACTGCTCGGCTGCGGAAAGAACGTATTCGAGGCCTCGACTTCAAGTTTGGTCGTCCTGAGTCTTGTTGCCAGAACGATGTTTTCTGTTGGGTTATTTCCGGTGGCCTTGTATCGCTCGGAATGTTAGCCATGAGTTTCACAGACCTGTTTTCTCGTTCAAAACCATGGTCATAGTGTCGGGATTACCATATTGCATCACCTAGAGGCAACGAACTCGCACTAGTGGCGAATTGAACAGTCCTCTTCCTCGCCAAAGGCCTTGATTACCCTGACAGACACGCGCTGCAAGCAGGACAGAAGAAGTCTACGCCGAATCTCACGTGATCTACACCAAGCGTCGTTACAAAGTGGTGCCGACATTCAGACCCAATAGGCACCGACCACTATCCGCTTTCGGCCTAGCTTTGTACGGCCACGAAATTGCGATACGCATGCAAGGCGCAAGTCATTGATTGGCTTAAATTCCGCGCACAGTTGGATCAGTATAGAGCAGCGATTCCTTTGTTAAACAAGATAACAAGAACTGTTAGGATACCGACAAAAATACTGGAACTAGTACCTGGCACCACACCAAATCCAGACAAACGCCGTCTCAACCGGTGTTAAGAACGACAGGCATTGCACCTCCGGTATATGAACAACGGCCGCGCACATGAAGACTTCACGATTGTACGCCGCAAGGTGGTCTAGGCTCTAACACACGCCAAAATTCTGCCAGGATTTCAATGGCAGGAGCACTGCGCATCTAGGAACGAGAAGCCAGATAAAAAATGCGCACTCGTGTTCCATTAGGTTTTCAACGACGGCGTGAGTAATAGATGTCGCTAATATATAGGGGTTTCAGGGTATCACGCAAATTTTCTTGTGCAGACGTTTTCTTTTTTCTTTCTTCAGCCTGAGCCTTCAGCCTTTCTTCAGCCTGAGAGAGCGGAATTACGTAAATTCACACGCTGAAAGGAATTTTTCGTTCAACCATGGTTGAGAGCAGGCAAAAGAGAAAAAAAAATGAAAGAACAAATATCAGCATCAATATCTCCTGTCGCATGTCTTTTTCATCAGGCGACAACATATTTTCGCTCTAAGCGAAGGGATAGTGGTGGATGCCAGAGTGTTGCAACAAGACGAAGGCATTGTTGTTCATTCTTCTCCTTGCCTTGCTTGATAAAGAAACTTGCTTATTACCGCTTGCTAAAAGCGATGAACAAATATTAGGAAACAAATGCTATATCAAGCAACAAACTATTTGCGAAGTTATTCACTTCATATTTCGACGCGCAATCCCGTCGAATCGCACCTAGATTTTAATTAAGAAAATTCGAATGCCTTGATTCCCATTAGTCTCCATGCTAGGTGATCTCTTGCATCTCATGGGGAAAAATGAAAAAAAAGAAAGTTTTGAACTTGCAGCGTATGGTGATTGAGCACATGACATTCCCTGCTTACTCCGGGAAAAAAATTACATGATATAGTGCAACCACTTCTTAACTTCTTAACATGCTTCGTTTAGGATAGATTCGCAAGATACGCTTGTAGATGAAAAAATTAAAACTCAATTGTTTACTGGTATCTGCAGTTAGTACTCAAAACTATAAAGTATTACGCTTAACATCTTCACTTGTCCTACTCTAAACAGCATCTTGTCAGAAAACTTAGAGCAGAAAGCAGTCATGGCAGAAGTAATTTCAGGCTTGGCTACACCAAAATACAGCCTACCTACGCCAATAACTTCACCACTGGGTAATAACTAGCCAGAATACTCCATGATTGAGAATCACAGGTGTTAGTGACGTGCACAGAAGCGAATAAAATGAGGGTTTTAGGGAGCTTTGACGTTCCATTTTATCTTATAGCCCTTCGTTCCACTTGTGCCAGCCTAGCATGTGTGAAATATGATTGGCAATGCGCGCTAAATTAAACACGAGTGGCATTTTCTTTAATGCAAAACTGGAATTGTGTGTTCGGTCCACTGGCACCGCCATCGCTCTCGTCTGAAAGACAGAAGAATGCCTTCCTGAACATCTGTGAAAAGATTGGATCATGTTGAAACAAATAATAACCTGTTAGGCCTTTTTGCTCCTGCCACCTCTGCAGATTTTTCGTAAAGTTACGAATTTGGACACGTTTTACTGTTTTGCGAATGGTGCGTCGAACCTTATGAAAAACGTTACTTTTGTTTGCGAAAACGTTCGCACTTGCTATCTGCACCTTTTTCATCTTTTGCAATAGTTTGCGATGACCAATTGATACACAAGGGATATTTCATTCGAACAAGTTTATACAAGCAAATTCTTGAAGCAAGTGAAATTGGGAAGAGCTAAGTTGATGAAGAAGTTACTGGGATGAAGACACAGTTTGTTGCTTGCCATTGTTGGGTGTTAGAAGTTGGTTGTTGCTGCTTGGTGTGCTGCGTCTACATATAAATTCTTGTTGCTAAAATGCGCATCTATTCCTGAAATGGTCTCGTACTAAGATAAGCTTTTAAGAGAAAAATACGTGTTACTTCCCTCCTTCTCCGCCCCCCCCCCCCCTAGTCCTCGCCTTTCGAGGGATTCTATGAATTGTAATGCTCACAGGCTGGGACGTGTGGTCTCTTGAACGTCATGCAAATGCATGCGTCACCATGGCTCGGCGAATAGCATTGTGCTGCTTCGATTCCCGGACCAAGTTGCAGCCTTCCGGTAGTTGCCTGCAAAACCCTCGCAAACTTAGAATTGCACGCCGGATAAATATTTGGTGTGGTCAAAATTGAACGGGATTCCACGAATCTCTGCGGCGTTATGGATAGTCTCGTCGTTGCTTTATTAAGTCAAACCTCATCTATCTTTCAACGCTGGCGCCATAACTCGTTTAAACAAACAATTGTTGCAAATATGTGCCGCATCCAGCAGGCCTGAGAAAAAAAAATGGGATGGTTGCTGTTCTTCGAGAAGGAAGTTTTGCATTAGAGAGCCGTCACTAGCATACGCTGCAAAAAAATCACAGCTGCGCCTTTGACAGTCGCCGCCCTTGCATACCAAATTATTGTTTTGTTTTAGTGTTTTTCTCTTTGAAAATAGTTTTCTTTTTCTGGTCGATGCATCGCTATTACTGCAATAAACGCATCAAGTATCAGATTTGGGTCGTACTTGCCTGGCAAGCGTTCATTTGTTTCATTTGTTTCATTTTCGTTTGTTTAACGCGTTCATATTGTTTAATAATAACTCTGTGTTGAGTACAAACATATTTTTCTTTGTCTCTTTAATATCTACCTGATTGTAGGCCTTACTCCACGCATTTACTCAATTATACTGCCATATTCCGGCTCTCTAAAGCTGAGGTAGAAATGTTACGTCATATAGGTTATTCATTAGCATAACGAACATGATATGATCATAGCAGCAGCATCCCCTCGAAGGCAATAGATGTGCAGTAAACCCATTCAAAATCTTGTCTTCGATCTGTCGTCATTATTACCCACTTCCTAATAAACGGCCTCTCTTTGCGGCTTTTAATGGCTTCAATACACTTAAGAGATGACTCGCATTTTCTCGTGAAGCGAGATAACCGCTAATGCATCCATCCTAATGACTAAATATAATTTTTCTTTATTTTTTGTCGTCTGGTCGATAACGACCTGGGCTCCAATCGCAATCTGGTTGTCCATTAAGGAAATACACCATGGAGTGCTTAGCTATTAAGCCAGTCGATGTGAATGCAAGTCGGCCTTCATGACTAGCCTGCTGTATATCGATCATTGTTCAATGGAAGCTATAGAACGCTTATAAAGAAATTAAACAAAAGGCGGAAAGAAGGCTGTGCTTGCTTTCCAATGATTCACGCTCAGAGAATTGAAAGTGTATCATTGGGCATTAAGGAAGTGTTTCCTTTGCGGCAGAAGAGCAGCAGATTATCGACGGTCGTGCGAGATCTGTTAAGAAATCAACCATCTTCAGCTTTCTACGGCGAATCTTCGTAAACTTTTTTTGTGATGCAATCGTCTGCTTCAATAGTTAAAGCAAACAACTGCCCTAATTTTTGGTGTGGGATTTGGGACACGTAATAATAGGTTTGCCATCGTTTCCGACCATAATTTCATTGAGTTGCAACCAAGTAAACATATCTGACCCATATTTTTACCAAATATGCTGCGTTTTACGGTTAAGTCTTCCGTCATTTTTGTAACTGCTTCATAGCCGAAATTAGTTTTATATTACCACATGCTGTAGCACCGGAAAACAAAAGAAGTACGTTGGCTACCCTGGTATTTAAGAGCACTTGTTACGAAATTGGAAGGCGTCATCATTAGCACTGAACTAGGCTTCCAGGAAGTCGAAGTTCCTAAAGTACTAACAATAATGGCGTTACTGTTTCATCATATAGGCTGTTCTTTATAAGATAATCAGTCTTACAAAAATAAGGGATCGAATTTTTGTGACCTAATTGTCATATGATAATTTCTAGGGAAGCACAAAGACAAAGGTACTACAAGTGTCAAAGAAAACTTAGCAATGAACTTTCCTGGGTTCTTCCAATAAAGCGCGTTGTCATTTTAAGATGAAGGCACTGAGTGGTAGCCTGAAGCATGCTCGTTTTGTATGAGATTGAGCGAAATAAAATAAAGAGAAATAAAAATAAACGGTGATTCTGCTGATTCTAAAAAAAAAGAAAGACTGAAAGACATGTCACTTCACTTCCACCTTAAGCGTAGTTCTCGGGGAAAAACATTCTTAGAACAGCAGCTTGGGCTTTTTTTGGTTTTTATCCTGGTGTATAACTGCGCAAAATGTAAAAGGAGCACGAGACGACAAGATGGCAGCACAAGCGCTGTTGTGTCGTCTTTTCGTCTCGTGTCCCTTCTATGTTTTGCGCTATTAACACCAGGATGGAAAACCTTCTTGCATTTTCCCAAGGCGACGCGCTTCCGCATAACTACGCTAAGCTCTGTGTCACATATTTAAACCTTCAAACCGGTTGTTTCTAGGGTTTACAAAAACATACCTCCAACGTGGATTTTGTTGCCTACCCGTACAGATGGACAGCTACTTGCAGTGCGAAAACCAATGCAGTCGTTTTGAGAAACGTAAGTTACTCTCACTGCGAGGGTTTTCTCAGTTAAAGTGTGCTATGTCGAGGCCTTCTTACTATATCATGCTGCAGCGGGCTAATGAGTATCCAACCAAACAGAAAGCAAAGTCATATAACATTGCTACATATGCTGAGACTCGGCTTAGTGTTCAAAAAAAAAATATCGATGTCATAGATATGTCCGTAAAACACGTATCAGCCATGTGATACTCTATAGAGAAACCTCGCACATCCCTTGCTACTTCCCTGATAACGTCGACAAAATGCTTCATTTAATGTGAATTCTCTCAGTGCGTGGATCGCCACACTTCTTTTCTAGTTCGCTCTTGCAGTCCGCCACGCATCCGGTGACGGTATTGTGCATTCTGCATTGCATTAGTAACTGAAGTGAGGTGCCATGATCGCTGACGTTGCTGGCAGCACGTCTTACTTAGGGGCGCATGTGTGTGTGTCTCTCAATGGAAAGAACGCTCCCTCTAGAGGAATGGCATGTGGGCTTTTGTTTGAAGCTTTATCCCCTTCTTGCGCCAGGCCAGCGGTTTGTTAATTTGCTCACCCGATCCGCAGCACGTGATCTACGCGCCGCGCAATGGCGAAAGCTGGCTAAAGGGCCGGCAATAGTTTGAAGCTTCTGTATTATTAACGTCAATTATCAGGTCGCTGGTTACCGTAACATCGTGCGCAAACGCGGGAAATATTCTCCTTTCAGAACAGCGGCAACAAAACCACATCAGAAAGGCGCAAGACACAGTCCTTGTAGCATGCAACAAAAGACGCCCAAGCAGGAAATTCTATCGCGATGGGTAGAGCTTCCGGGGCTCGTAAGCATTCTAGTCCTGGCAGGAGCAATAAAATAGAAGCGCGCTAGGTAGAGAATACCAAGGAAAAACATATCGGGCAGCTGCAACAAGAGACGACGACTGAGGCATTAACGCTGCCGCAACATAAGGAAGGCGGATAGGAAGAGAACGATGAACAGAAAGCAGCAGGCCTCGGATACAGCTTCTCGCAAAAGCCCTTCTGACAACGACGTTAGGCAGGCCGTTCAGAGACGAGGAAGGCCAAAGCTCGCCCGCGCACCAAGAAGAAAGAGAACGTGCCGCCCGGCGAGGACGTGAGCAAGAGGAGGCAAATAGGGAGCCGTCTTCCAGAGACAGGCAGCAGCCAAGAAGGAATATACGGCCAGCTGTAAACGAACGAGCCGACGGAGACGTCATCAGAATAAACACGGATCAAGGAGAAGAAATTGTGCAAGGAGATTCGGGAAGTAAATGCCGTCGATGCATCCTGAGTCAGTGAGCTCGGCGATAGCTTTCTTTCAGTTCCTTCTTTTCTTTTTCCACACGCGCGTATGTATGCGCACATAGACGCGGTGGCAGGCACCACATCCCGTGGGGGCTGTTGGTGAAATCAGACGAAGACGAGCTCTTCGCATTTTGCACGCTCTCCAGAGAGCATGTGCACTCGGCATGTTTCCTAACGGCGTTCCGGCGACGCTGTGTCGCACCGCCTCGTGCACTTCAAGATGCACACAGTATCCTTCCTATCCTTCCTCGTTCCTTCTTATTGACCTGCTGCCACGATATTTTTTTCCGAGAGGATGTTTGGCGTTGGCATCGCTCTTTCACACGCTCGTTTTCTGCCACCTTTAGCGCAGAGTGGCACTCGGTAACCATGGTGCTTTCATGTGGACCTTTCGAAGAAAGGAAGAAAACTGCAGCATGCTCCGCGATAGAGAACGCAAACAGCATTAGGTACCTTTCGCCCCCTTTATTCGCAGTCAGAACCTCGCGCCTTGTTCGCTGTGCAAGCCACGCATTGCTGCATTTTTGCCCTAGCAAGTCGTGCGCAGCCGAGAGCTTTCCGTATTGTTCGATGAATAACAGGAGTCCAAGCGTCACTAATGCACTCAGCTTCATTGGTTATCAGTTACACTTCGTCTTGCAATACGAATACGTCTGTAGTACATGAGTTCTTCTAAAATCATCTGAAATGTCGTCTAAATGTAGGAAAGAGCGGTTTTCACATTGAGAAATATTTGTTCGTAAAAGTGGTAGGAAAGGCACTTCAGATACTTTTCAGCCCAAGCACCCAGAAATTCAACGACTACTGTTGTTCTTTCGTTTATTTATTACATAATTTTTATGCGACTGCAATTTCTGTCGGCATGCTTCGGGCTTGTTTTCGACATTGTTGTGTTATTTTAGGGGTGTGTGAATAATCACCATTACAAAAGAAATCAAATAGCCTTTCTATTTCAATTAGTCTTCAAATCGATAATTAGCTACTCAAAAATTTCGAATATGTGTTTGTGTTCGAATATTTTATTATTGTTACTCAAACATTACTTTATATACTGTTGAAATATTACTTTAATAACAAAAGAGATTGCCTAAACGCACCGGGACAAAGGCAGATGTGAGTAGTGACAGTTCCGGATCATCCTGTTTGCCTGACGAAGTAGTTGCCGCAGGCCCTCGTTCAGCTGACTTCTGCAGGACGATCTGTAGTCATTCAGAAATATTAGCACGTGCTTTCGGACAGCCAACAAATTTGTTGTCAAGATTTAGTGAACGCCACTTTTCATTTGACTCGTCTGAGGACATTCGCATTTCTTTAAACCAAAGGGCGACGCTATATCATTGCGCTTAGCTTCTTCAACGAACAGATGGGGCGTGCTTATATGTGCACCTGGTGACGAACCTTTCCTCTTCTCCATTAGTGCCACCGTAATTTTGCACCAGACTTCGTCACCTCTCCTTTTTTATTTACATTTTCATTTGCAATTTCCTCGGCTGCCCGATAATCTATAAATGTAAACGCATACAAATAAACTTATTTTTTTCGTCAGATGGACTCAACTCAATCTCTCTGTTTTACCTTGTTTAGAATAACAAGCGATTAGGTGTGCATTTTCATATTAGAAGATCGTTTTTCTCCGATGTTCGTGTTCAATTCAGTACGAAAGTTCTGCCATTCGAACGTGCGCAGATTATTTAATGCACATGTCCCTCAAGCTCGGGCGGCGAGCTGAGCAAGACATGTCTTCGAAAGTTAATCTGGTGTACCTTGTCAAACACAGTTGACTCGAGGGCCATGCCAACAGCCAATGAAGCCACAGAGAAAAACATTCAACAAGAATGGGCAGTCCCATACAGCCTAGCGGTCGGACTGTAACACACCAAGCCTGTGGGTTTAAAAGCTGAACCACACTACTGGTTTCGCTTTTGGGCGCACGCGTTTTGAACGCTAGCTGGTGGGCGTTACGCCGGCTGCACTGATCGGCACTGCATTTCCTTTTCTTTCTGCTGCTCCACCGCGCGCGGTCTTAGTGCGAAATCGTTTTATTTAGCAAAAATAACCGCGAACGATGTTTACGCGCCTCCGTCAAATCTGTGCCACGTGTAATTTCATAAATTATACGAAGACGCCTAGCAAATGAGGAAATGTGTATTTAACTTTATGTAAATGCTCGTTCCGGGCTATTTGAGCATTCATCCAACGTTGTGGCACCATGTAAGCAGCAGTAGTTCCCGCAGGAAGCTTAAAAAAACGTTCGGCAGAGACACTTAGGACGGCTTACGTGTGGGAACACGAAAGAATTGAAGTCGCTCTGGGGAGGTGCTTTCGCTTAGGTATTCATCCCTATGTCGTCATTGTAAACTTGCACGCCATTCCCGTTTGTGTTCCCTTACTTCGCCTTCTGCGGCGTGCTTCCGAAGGCGACCATATTTCACGGACGTCGTTGAGGCAGACACTTCGGACATCATCCCTGCAGACACAGCACTGATAAAATCGGGAGAGCAAGTGGGGGAGGCAGCCACGTGACATCTGCAATGATGCACGTACCAGGCACACCTCATTCTATACACTCGTGATTTGGCGTCGAGCTTGCATCGCAGTAGACACAGCGCCGATGAAATCCCAAGAGCAGGCGGCACGTGGGAGGCAGTCACGTGGCGTGTGCAATGGCCGCACGCAATAGGCCACACCCTTAGTCAGTCACAACCGTGGAGCCAAAAACCTTTTTCTTCCATTTACACAGTGGAACGCTCCCAGTGAAGCCATGGCTAAGAGAAAGGGGAATCTTTGTGCCGTGGTCTGTAAACTGCTCACGATGCAGGCAACCAGAGACCATTGAGCATATCTTTCTTGACTGTTCAGATGCAATGTTCTTGTGGGACATGCTAAAGAGAACGTTGAAAAAGGAACTACCGATAACACCGTACAGCATCCGCTTCTTGCCAACTCAGAACGCAGATATGCCATGTGACATGTTTATGGCAATATGATTACATACCTGTGGAAAACAAGAATGGATGAGCGTCATGAGAGGCTTGTTATTCATCCTGCGAGAGAGCATTTCATTGAAAGCGTGCTATATCTCCGTGAAGCTTATAAAACAAGAACAGAACCACCCGAATGGATGCATATATTGGATGAACTAGCGGTAATCAAGTGTTTTTACCTATTGGCAAGGGCCCAAGACGGCATTAAAGAAAAAAAAATGCTGCCGTGGTGTCGGGGAAGCGTAATAATCTCGCCCGCTGGAAGCTCCGGTTTGATTCCCACCCGGACCGAAATAAACCAAATTATGTTTAAATTCCACTAATTGCCTTTGTTTAAAGAAACGTAAATCCGAACATTTTTGACGCGTTCTTACTCGTCGCGCCTGCGGCCATTTTTGGTGCGATTTTTTGGTCAGGCCGCCGATGACAACGCGAGTTTTCGCGTAATGGGGCATATAATGCTTTCGCATTAAAATTAAACTACAGGCATGTGTTATTTAGGCCTTATAGGAATACTGCGCCAAGAGGCGGAACGTGCGAAAGTGGTAAATGGGCGGCTTGACAAACAAAGGCAATTCGCTTTTACATAAATAGCGCAGAAAATACCTTAGTCGTCCCAACGAATATTATGAAATAGGAAGAAAACGTCCGATTTCCAAGTATTACCCCATTCCTGGGCAGAATTCCTGCACTTCAAGAGCCCGAGTACAAGGGTGACTGCGCGTTTCCAAAACAACCTGGCCTCAGCCGACGCGATGGTACGCTACATACAGAGAGATGGCCACAGCACTGGCTCTCAGCGAGACCATGCTAGACGCTCGCAGAATTCCTTCTATTCGCACTCAAGACGAATTCGTGCGCACAAGGCGTGTTTTCAGCTGCTCAGAAGATAGAATTTTCGAGTTGTTGCTTTTTGAGCTCCTCAGAGTTATCTTTTGCGCTCTGTGCCTGCGCATAGCGACTCACTCCGTGTTATCGCTCTTGACGATCGCTCGTCGTACCGAAAGATGGTATATGTTGTTGCGGGGCCAAAAAAGCGTCAAACGCTTCTCACTAACATTCAGTACACGCCTAACTGTACCTAGGGCCGAGCTGCTTTTTGCTCTGTCAAAACGCCACGCGCGGCGAGCGTGCCCCGGAAGTATTCCAAAAAGTAAGGAAATTCATTACAATAATGCCGGGGAGTCACAGAAAGTGCCACGAACTTGACCCAGTATAATTCAGCAAATGCGAAACTGCGTCACACGACCGTTTGCTTTTCGCTGCGTCACAAAGCCGGCTGCTACGAGCGCACCGTAAAACTACCGAAATAAGTTACTACAATGTTAGGCGCATAGAAAGCGTCGCAAACATCTCCCAGTACGATCCATTAACTGGAATTAACTATCCGAAAACGCCCGAGCTGATTTTCGCTAACTGCGTCACAAGTCTCACTTATGTGCCGTAAAAGCCTAAATTGCCTGAAATGCGTCGCAGACTTTCAAACGTTTCTCACCTTGGCGCAAAAATGCTGTGCTGCCGCGTCGAAGTGCAGAATTAACGCGAGATAACGCCGGTAGGCAAATAAACAGGCTACATACAAAAGAGACGGGTCACTTAACAGGCAAACTTCACATGCGCAGCCGGCCTCACTCGCTTCCGTAGGCTGTCTGGACAGTCGGGCGCATGACGCATGGATCTGGTGCGTCTGGCAAGGTAAATATACCTGGCTTCGAAGCTTCCATAGGAGCCCATACGTTCAAAACATGCGGTTCGTCGGCGGTGGGCTTAGCGCTATCTGTAAGTGGAGGGAACACTTCCGGCGGAAGGAAAAATAATATGATGCCATATCCGTTAAAAACAGAAGTGACGTCATTTCGTTTTCGAAGGTGCGAAATTTGTTTTGTTGGCCTGCCTTTAGAGTAACATATTCAAATACCCCGCCATTCGACTTCACGGGTGTTTCGAGCTTTCAGCGCGGAAAGTCATGCAGGAAAAGGCCAGCCGTACGGTTGTCGAAATCGCACCCCTGCACAGAACATACTTTCTTTGGATGCCGACGAAAGCTTCAGGTGTAGAGTGCTGGTCCTGTCGTCGCACGCCAAGCCCGCCGCCCAGCGCAGTCGCAGGAAAACAACTAAACAATTATCTGGCAGTCGTAACTCCCTACTTTGACTAAACAGGTTAAAAAGAGATGAAGCTACCCGCATCACCAAATTCAGAGAAACGGCGACAAGCAAAGAAGCATAACGTGTGAGGGGGGCGTATTTCGACAGCTGAACTTTACGAGCGCGCCTTTCTGACACATTTCAAGAGCTGCGTTGCATTGCGAGTGATAGCGGCGTCAACGCCCCCTGTAACAATGGGCGCTGAAAAGAAATGTATTTATTAATAATAATAAAATAATTGAACTCGTATTTTCTTAACTCGTCATGAACATATATAGTTGATCAGGAATTCTAGTTTTCTTGAATGAATCTAACTATGTCTTGCTTGAAAAAAATATACTCTTTTTTCGTTGCCAATGTTTGTTCCCTCCAAACGTAGCCGAACTTCAATCGCTGCTCCTATAACCACCCTTTCTGATGTCGGTGACAATTTGTATACTGAAGCAATTTTCGCCCGAACCTTCACGACCCATTTGGATCGACCTTGCGCCTGGCGTGCCATTAGCTTGTTGCTAGGTTACCCAAGATAAATAAGTCGGAATGTTCATTTATGTATGCAAAGATTTTAGTTTTCGCGGGAGAGAACAAAACAAAAATAGAACATTATAGTTTTAGTTCCCTTTCTTTTTCGATGTTCACGCCAACTCAAGCGTTGGGCGCGAACACTAGACGTCGCGTGTTTCCAGTTGCCAGTTTTCACCGAGTGCCCCCTCTTGTTTAATTTACTCGCCGTATTTGCTCAGTGGCTATGGTGTTGGGCTGCTGAGCACGAGGTCGCGGGATCGAATCCCGGCCACGGCGGCCGCATTTCCATGGGGGCTAAATGCGAAAACACCCGTGTACTTAGATTTAGGTGCACGTTAAAGAACCCCAGGTGGTCAAAATTTCCGGAGTCCCCCACTACGGCGTGCCTCATAATCATAAAGTGGTTTTGGCACGTAAAACCCCATATATTGAAATGCGAAAACATCCGTGTACTTAAATTTAGGTGCACGTTAAACAACCCCAGGTGGTCGAAATTTCCGGAGTCCTCCACTACCGCGTGCCTCATAATCAGAAAGTGATTTTGGCACGTAAAACCCCATAATTTAATTTTCTTGTTCAATTTCTTTGTTTATGTTGAAAGCTATCTCGGGCAGCAACTGCCTATTTCGCAATTGGCGAAAGGGAAACTGACGATTGTATTCTCAATCGCGCGAGCAAAAGAAAGGAAAGCGGGGAAGCATCGCGGCAGTGAGGGGTGACGCGCCTTTGAGCTTGCCAACAAGTTCGTGCTTTGCCCAGCCACGCGCGGTACCGCGCATCGTATCCTGAAGGGGATCTAAAGACGGTTCATACATTTGCGTGCGCTGTTCTCGCCTGTCTTGAGTTGAAGCGATATACAGCACGAAGGTCACTTCACTCGATGGTGCTGCCGTGATTGCTCTCCCATTAGCATTTTGACAGCGAGTGTCCGCGCTCATCGAGTACGATGTGTTCATGTTTGCTTGCGCGCGCTGACACTACGCTTGCTAGTTCAGTTAGCAAGCGTTTTCTTCCGAGTTTAAACGGCCGATAAAACTAACATCCTTACTTCGTATGGCTGCCTACTGACTTGCTATTGCAATCGATGCTTCGCCTTTCGGGCGAAGCTGCGACTCTTTTCAGTGACCGCATTTTACAGGATAACAAATCTTAAGTGTTATCACGGTGCGCAAGACGCCCCTTTCTGTATCTCAAGTTCCTCGCATGGTATCGCTCGTTCCATGTGTCCACTATGCTGTCGCTGAGCCCTGTGTAATCGGTCTGCCTGAGCAACGCGAATAGTAGTCGGCATTCTATAACTTCCGCGAGCGGTTACGTTTCAGCGATTACGTTTCAGCGATTGCCTTTGAGGGTTCAATGAGGCGCGTTAAAAGTGCGACGTGTTCTGATCCGCCGACCATATTTCGACGATCGACGCATCTCCTCGTCCCTATCGCTCGGCCTGAGTGTAATTTATCGTTATTATGAGCCCGAGTTCACCAAAAAAAAGAGTCACCGCCGTACTCAGAAATGCATCTTGACTTAAAGCCCATGCTTGACTTGATATAAATGACGCCTTTTGCAAACGCGCCAAAGAAACTGATTGCGTTTCTTTCGGTGCGTTCACGACAAGCGTCATCAATACCAAGTCAAGCATGGGCTTCAAATTAACATGCATTTTTGACTACGGGGCTCAGTTTCACGACTCACCATCTTTCGAGGTCTCCTTCTTCACGTCACTTCTACGCGGCAATATTTTGATGCGAGAGCATCAAATAACCTATTTAGCGAAAACGCCGGCGTCTGTAGCAGCGAAGCGTCACCGTTTATGAACGCAATGGCGCCGTGACGTGACGCGCATGCAATGCTATGTCACCTGTGTGCCTCGACGAAGCAGAGCTAGTGAAAGGGGACACCTGCTGGACCAGAATAGCGCGCCAGGTGTTGCGTGAGGGAAGAGGGCCTCAGAGACGCCAGGTCACTCTCGCCCTCGGAGGGCGAGGGACCTGGCGTCTCTGAGGCCCTCTTCCCTCACGCAACACCTGGCGCGCTATTCGCAATTCGCAAACAACACCACAGAACCTCTTCTCCTCCTACTTGTGTCCGTGTCTGAACACGGTTATATCAACGAATCCCTGCCAAAATTGCCAACGTTGTGGAGATTGCTGCACATTTAAGGCTTCTGGTACAGCCTTAATGCACTTAATACACTTAAACCTTAATATACCTAAGGCTTTTTGCTTGCTAGAAATGTCATAGTGGCCGAGCACCCTTAAATTCAGCAAGGTATATATTTCGCGCGTTTTTTTTTTTTTTTCTTGTACGCGCAAGCTCTCGCCTGCGTTATATATTCACCTCGGTAACCGCTATAACGATGCGTAAAAAATATACAGAATGCATAAACAACAGAATAAATTCTGAAAGAAAAACTTTTGCCGTAGTGAGTTTCGAACCTACAATCCCACGCTCCCAAGACGAGTGTCTTACGCACTGGGGCAAATGGCAAATTGGTCAAACGGCTCTACGCGCTGGAATTTTCCCGAGCAGTTCATAAGTCGAGGACCGCTCAGCACTGTTCTATTGAGCATTAATTCTTTCGCATTCATAACTGATAAGCATTGCTTAGGTGTGTTCGGATTTTTGTAAATTCGCTGCTGAGAAGTAAGCTAACTTTCTGTTCATAAATAATTTAGTGGGTATGGCTGTGCGGGGTGAAACACCATTTTGTTGTTGAAAGCACTCTGAAAAAGAAAACTCATTGACGGATTTCGGAATCAGCACAAGTTTTTTTTTTTTTTCCTGAGTCAAGCTTGTAATACTGGAAGGTAGCTGCAGAATAGCAATCATACAGTTATAGCTGATAAAGATGACTCGTCTTTGCGCGAGTCGTACTAATGTGACGACAATGTCAACGACATGTTTGCACACTTTTAGTCTTAGTACTATTCAGGATGTCTGACGTTTCCTCGTTGCAACTTCGTAAAGCGGCTGAAATTTACGCTGTATTCAGAAAGAAAGGTTTTTTGTACCCCGATGGCACGTGATTCGGGCTGAGAAAGTTGTGCAAGCCTTGGCGTAGTACTACGATCACGCGTTGCCCGAGCACTCAATGTATACCCCCACGTTCGCATGCAAGCAGGGCGTTTCCTTCCTTCTTTGCACAGGGGCTCTAAGTTCTCTTACTTCGGTCAGTGTGTAGTGAACAAGACGCCCGTTTCATTAAGCTGAATATCTTCCATTCTCTCCCCCCTGACTACAACCGGGCCAAGAGCCTCACTTTCTGCCTTACAGACTTATACACCAACTCCTACAGACCCATAGTAGCCCAGAGAAGGAGGCATTCTATATTACTTCGTAATTAGGTTCGCCTCGTCTCGGCGCTGCTGGGCAACACATGGGTTGGTTTCTGAAAGCATCCGCATCAACGCCGAATGAAATACTCTTCCATATGCTCCATAAAATTCGCCCTTGGCAACGTATTGCGCAATGTGGAAGCCGAGAGGCGGCGACAGCCACGTGTATATTGTTTATTTATATGTTGGTGTTTATATCTATATATAGCTTAAAATTCTCCAGAAACAATAGTTAAAATTTACAGACAACTTCATCTTACGGTAAACTGCTAATCTCACCATTCAATATCGGCATCAAGTGACGACAGGCAAACATCACGATCTACTTCCTTTGTCCTGAAATGTCACACAGAAAAAGTGTAGCGACGAAGCAAGGAACCGTTTCCCAGAACACTGAGCCGTGACATTTGTTATGGCGCAGCCGTGTCGACACTGCCACAAACAGAACTAGAGAAACAACACCACAGAACCTCTTCTCCTCCTACTTGTGTCCGTGTCTGAACACGGTTATATCAACGAATCCCTGCCAAAATTGCCAACGTTGTGGAGATTGCTGCACATTTAAGGCTTCTGGTACAGCCTTAATGCACTTAATACACTTAAACCTTAATATACCTAAGGCTTTTTGCTTGCTAGAAATGTCATAGTGGCCGAGCACCCTTAAATTCAGCAAGGTATATATTTCGCACAAAACACCCTTTCAGAAACCCTTACCCTTAATTAATGAAAGGGCGCTTTAATGGTCTTTGGCTAACATGTGCACCCATGTTATTATTTTCCATGGAAAGTAACGACGCAAAATGAGTGTTTCAACATCGAAGTCACCCCCGAGAGTGTAATTTTTCTTAGTGTGTGCATGAGAAACAACAAAACATAGGCCTAGGAAAGACAAGCCCCGTAACTGCAGAAATATTTCAACATTTATCATAAAAAGTAATTACGAAAGACAGTGTTCTTACATTTCTTTCACGAGGAAACTCTGTAGCGTAATTGTGCAATTCCGAATTATACTTAGTGATAAAAGGGCATTAAAAGAATCTACGCCAGGAAATGACACTCTGCATCAGTAACGACGATTTTAAAGTATACCTCTCACATTTTTCTCTCTTTTTTTCATCGCAAGAAACGAGGGTCGAGCAGCAACATTCTAACATTTTCGCTAACTGTAACCCCTCCAGTGGAACAGCTCTGACGGCGACACAAAGAAAGGCGCTAATGGATGGTTTTCCGCACCACTGACAAGCTAGCGCGGACGGCCGTCCCTTAATACTGCCAAAGGCGTGGGAAACGGAAGTGGGTGGTTGGTAAGATGCGAAGACCTCTAAAGAAACTAAACGTCTAACCGGAGGAGAAGAACGCTATCTTCCTGGACAACTGCTGGCGACAGGGAGACCATTAACCACACGGCGTTTACGACGACTGACTAGTTTCGTTCGGATACTTCGCAAGCAGTGCTGCGTGAAAGAAGAAACCAAGCCACGGTACGGGGGAGGCAGTCTACCCTTTAAAATGTAACGAGAAATCTAATAGCCTACAGGAGAAATCTCGGCGTCCAGTTTTGTTTAAATAGCGGGGGAGCCAAGCAGCCGTGACTATAAACCCCCTTTTAGGGTTGGTGTTCGCAAATTGGCGGTGCTTTGAAATATGTAAGCAAGCGCTGCCATCATTTCTTTTTTTTTTTCTTTCTTTTAACAGCGGCGGCTGCTGTTTCGGGCCATTCTGGGCAAAGCGCGCAGATGTATTGCAGCCCCTCACCTACATTCAGTGCCACGTGCGTCAGCAGTCAAACTGTGCTATCGTTATGCTAGGCCGTACAAAAAATGAATTCTTGATATGTTAATTTCGAGCGGGTCTTGCGTTCACCAAATGAAAAAAGATAGAGGAGCCATTCCGCTCTGCAGCTTTCAGTTCTAGCCATTGCACCAGTGAAGCTTAAGTACATCGCACATGGTTATACAGGACTACATGTATTTATTTTCGTAATATTGTGATGGTAGTGGTGATAACTTTGTGTTTACTGTGATATACACTGATTGCTTGTGCTTACAGCTTTATGCAGAATCTTGGCCAAAGTTAATTTCATACACGACAGTTGTTGAGTAGTTCAGTGACTTGGATCGATGTGGTACTTCAAACAAAACTCTTCTAGTGGAAACAGAGCGAAACCATTTCTTCTCTAGTTTTGTAATGTCCACATTGAAGTCTGCAACGATGATCACAGTGGTAGTGTCATCACGGCTGCACTATGCAAAGTGCGTGGTCATGAACTTCTCAATATAATACTTGGTTGTGCCTGGAGATACATACGCAATGTTTATCACAATTCCGTCTTTCGTTTGTACGGCACCGGCATCCCCACAGCCGGGGGGCATTGTCCTCTTTCGAGTCAGGGGTCTATGCTGGTACATACATTTTATCCTTTGCATACGTGGTAACGCATTACTCGTGTGTTTAATGCTGTTCACAAACGATTCCAGTATGCCAATCGACTTGAAAGAATGCATCTTAATTTCAATTATTATTATTATTATTACCCGCCGCGGTTGCTCAGTAGCTATGGCGTTAGGCTGCGGAGCACGAGGTCGCGGGATCGAATCCCGGCCACGGCGGCCGCATTTCGATGGGGGCGAAATGCGAAAACACCCGTGCGCTTAGATTTAGGTGCACGTTAAAGAACCCCAGGTGGTCGAAATTTCCGGAGTCCTCCACTACGGCGTGCCTCATAATCAGAAATTGGTTTTGGCACGTTTTGGCAATACGATATGCTGAAGTGTCTCGCAGCAACCGCAAGACGTACACGATGGACTAGCCACACATATTTGCCTGTGTAAGCTTTCGCACACGTTCACGCAGCCAACCCTTGGCTTGAGCAGTTCTGCTCTAGCACGACGAGGCAAGCCTCCACCGCGCGTATACGCGGCGGGGACGTTCCATTTGCGACGCGTTGCCCTGGATCCTGCGTGAGTATACATGTCGATGAATCAGCAGACGAGCGTGGTCAAGCTCGCAGAAAATTTCCGGGTAGACACAGTTGTCACTAAAATAGCGTTAATAAAGGCACTCTGACCCACAACTTTTGGTCAGAGTGAACCCGCGATCTTTGATGTTAATTAGAGCAAAGTTAATTGTTCCAAAGTTAATGAAAGCTGAAATAATTAAGGCACTCGAGTGCACGGCCTGTCGTTGGAAGAAACAACTAATAAAAGGTAACAGTTAACGATTTCAAATGATAATGTGGAGTAGTTCAATGAATGGCTTGTGAGCGGGCAGGGTTTTCACTTCATCCTCTTTAGCGTAGGCTAAAGTGACTGTCAACTTTTATTAAATTCTGGAAGTACGAGTATTATAAGCTCGTTCACAGTGCGTATAATCAAAGCACTGGCTCCAAGCGTGGATTTCCAAGCAGGCATGGTTTGCTTACAACACCGCTATCCGGAAATAACGCAAAATTCCAAATTTAAACAAGAAACGCAGTTACATATACCTAGCAGCACAATATCGAAAGCTTACCGGGCAGATACGGCTCCCTATATATGACATCAGGGACATAATTTGTTTAGTATACCTAAGAATATAATCTAGATGTTCATTACACCATTTAGAGATAATTGTCAACTCTATGTGGCTAAGATGAAAAAGTGCTAGCACTCATCAATTCATTCTGCGTATGATCTTCTGGCACGGAATCATGGATTCGCAAGTGCTTAGGAGACTCTACAAACATTTTTAATTTGGAAGTGGAATCATGCCATTCTTGACCAAACTATAAATATGAATTGACACTCCCTACTAAAAAGAGCACTTTACTTTTTCACGTACATGGTTACTTAGATGTTCCTGTTCGCCTCTCCCAGTGGTGTTTCCCCTTTCTTCTTGCACAATTTTCGGTGTTGTGTAATAAGCATAAACATGTCATGTCGCACATTTTTTTTTATATAGGTGAAAAATATACGGGGAAAATTAATACGGGGAAAATTAATACACGCCCGTTCATAAAAGAAACATTCGCTTTTGATTCTCCTATAATGAGGGGCTCGTATTTGGCCAAACGCTAGGAGCCTGGCCACAACGCAAGCTAGTAGCGAAGTCCGTGAAAGGAATGCGCTCTTATCCCTAAGGAAGTTTTAGGTTCGGGGGGATGTGAAGGGAGGAAGGAACCCGGAAATTGCTCGCAGCAACAGAGCACGTTGTCACTGGAGAAGCCTATGCAAGCTCATGTCGCTTACGGACACGCGCGCTACTGCGTTCGCTGTGTATACGAAACAAGAGACGATGTCGAAAAAGAAAACTGTTCACTGCATCCGGTGACGGCCTTTCGCAATGCAGGGAGCATGAAGTTACTGATTGCACGAGTTTCGTGTTACTTCGAGGTGAACCGTCTTAGGATGTCTCGCGCAACTGCCACGTAATATATAAAGGCGAATGACAGGAGAAGCAACACAAACTAATATGACAAAGGCAGAAACTTATTCTCATATTTTGACCATTTTCCCACAAAAAGTACGCTTTCATGTCGAGAAGTGGTTCGACTTATCAGATTACGTGGAAAGCAGTGTCGGAGCGCGGAAAGCTTTGCCACTGGAATGCGGAAATGGTCGTGCGGAGCGGTATCACCTTTGGCATAAGAAAAAAACTTTTCTTAGCTTCGGTATTAGAGTAACAAAGAGTGTTAATGTATTCTCGTCCAGATTATTCCGACGAAATATACAGTTAATTTGGCATATCTTAACTGGATGTCAGTTGCTCCCGTTTAAATTTGTATTACAGCGGTGTGGTTTTTCTTGTGAAAAATTAATAAGTGACACATGGCGGTAGCAGTTGGGTTTTGCACTCTTAAAAACAGACCCAAATGAAGCATCTGACTTCAATAAAAGCTCTGCTTTCAACAGTCAGTAGAAGTTAAATTTCTCTCTCAAATGCAAGAAATTTCATTATTATCGGCCCAGTGGTTATCTTAGAAAAGCTCAATGAAGATGTACACCATAAATGACTGGACAGCATCCTTCCCTAGAAAGCTTCAGTGCGTGTGACGGATACGCTTACGCTGCCGTAATTCTTCACAAGAGAAACACTTCATGTACTCGTTCCGTCATGAACAAAAACCGTACAATCATTTTCCGCGCTTTTTCATCATGGTGTGTCATGCGTTATTTTCACTCTTTATGCGAACCGGCATTATATTCAGCTGCGATTCAAGCTATTTGTTCATTTTCTCACTGCCTGAGAGCGCAGAACCACTGGCCTGTTATAATTTCTAGTAGATCAACGGACAGGATAATTTGCTGTTAACCCGACTCGAGCTTTATCGCAGAAGCTATAGTTTGGACCCATCAATCTCTCGTCTTCTGCGTGTAACATTAGTAGGATTCAGTTATTCCACCGCCGATTGTTACTCTATGTTCCTCAAAATATTATTTCAGAAAGCTTCAAGAAAAATGCTATATTTACGGCAACGTCCTGCGAGTCACAAAAGCTATGGGCTAACCCAGTAGATCAAACCAGCCAACGGAGTTCACCAAAACTTGCACTAAGTTATTTTTGTTTTCAGTGATATATACTACGAAAGGCTTAATTTACTTGTAAATTTAGGCTGCCGTAAAAAGATGAAAACATGTATGCATGAGTTTTGGCAACCCAAGCGAGTAAAGAAAAAAAACGGTACACATGAAACTACTCAAACCTTTACATGGTCGTTCTTCCTTGTGGAATCAATATTCTTTTTCGATAACTGCAGACGGGAATGCCACATGTACTGGTTAGAAACATAAAGATCAAGAGAAACGACAATGTCACTGGCGCGGCGTCGCCTGATGGCTTTAACAGATCTCCCAGCCTGATACGGAACAAATTAAATGAAAGGCGCGTACTGATGCGCTGCAGTTCTCGGTAGCAGCGGAAATATTCATGGTTTATTAGGCGCCAGCTGTCGTTGTGACGAGAATTCGTGAAGGCCATGACGACAGACACCCATAGAACGTTACGGCAAAGACGATAACGAAGGCGCGCATTGCATATTTTGGTGGTACCGCCACAGTGAGTGGTGCGGACGATCTTTTCTTTATGCATGTCGCCGAACGTGCCTCCTAAATTGTACGCAGAATCGCATGAGCATTTTTTTTTTTTTACTGCCGTAGGGCTTATGGGGTGTACAAGACACTGGGCTCCACGTCGCACCGATGGCTACTGCGATTTAAGCGCTGACAATACTCGATCCAAACAACAAGTAGTCATCTTCAGCGGAGATCGGCGGGGACCTAAGCGCGGCGCGAGCTTCGGCGCACATCTATGGAAATGACTCACTGTCGCCAGGCTTGCTTGTTAGATCTAATCTAAATACAAAATACAACTCCCTAGCTTCCGCCACACATATGGTGAACAATCGATTGAATTTTGTGGCGCCAGAATCTGCAATTCAGTACCTATAAAGGGAAAATTGCAAACAATTTCGGCTTTTCTACTAAGAAGCTGTACTCATCTAGAGTTATGCGAATATGTATTTGTTGTTTTTCTTCACAATTTGTTGCTTTAATAATAGGTTCTGCATAAACATTTGTATTTACAGGCACATAAACAAAAAAGTGTTTATGTATGTATGTATGTATGTATGTATGTATGTATGTATGTATGTATGTATGTATGTATGTATGTATGTATGTATGTATGTATGTATGTATGTATGTATGTATGTATGTATGTATGTATGTATGTATGTGTGTGTGTGTGCGTGTGCGTGTGTGTGTGTGTGTGTGTGTGTGTGTGTGTGTGTGTGTTAATGTATCACGTTTATTTTGTGTAATTGTATATTATAGTTATTTCATTAGGTCTGTGCTTATTTCTTTCAGCGACGGCTATTTGAATATTGACTATGGGCCTTCATTAGCCTTTGGCTACTGGCCCAGCAGTTTTTGTACAAATTCATGTAGGAATGATAGATAAATAAACCTAATTGAAAAATTTGCCTCACCTAAGCACTTAAGCGTGTGTCAGGGTTTGTTTGCGCTTAAAAAGATTTGCTTACACTGGACCATTAACTGTTTGCGTCTACTTGAGGCCCACGATTAGCTCTAGCTTGCACACCCAGCATAGGCTGCTTTAATTTTCTACTGCGAAATATTTGAGCTATGCTTTACTAACATTACCTGAATTAAGTAGATTTCTCTAAAGAAATTCACCTTGCACGTATTCCGCATTCACTTATGATGGTTTCTAAATAAGGAACAGCCAATTTCTATCAATGTGTCGCCTGACACTATATACGTTGCAGAGTTGATTGCTTGTGTTCACTTTCCATGGACCCAAAGGGGCACATGCATACGTAGGACGCTTGACTACACACGCCTTGACTAACACCGACTCGCAGCTTTAACTCCAGCCTGAATAAGGCTGTTCCCAGCGCCGTTGACATTACGGCACCTCCTAAGGCCATATCTCGTAAGTCTGATCTTAATCCGATTCGATTCATTTCTTCTCGTTAATGCCATTGAGTGGCAAAATCAGTTCATAGATGTTACGCAGCCTTGTGTCAGGTATTAAAGGAATAAGAAAAAAGTGAAATTGTAAAATATTCTTACAGAATTGAAGCTCCCACGAGCCAGCGTGTCATCATATTGACTACACTTCAACACGCGGCCGGGTTCAAATCCCAACGAATAGAACAGCAATGCGCAAGAACTACAGTGGCGCTGACGGTAATGGTGGATTTAAAAGATCTGAGAGGATATACAAAAAGCTAAAAATGCGAAAATGCGAAAATGCGCAGAGATTGCCAGGCGAACCGTCTATTGCTTTCAAAAAGCTCTACGCCAAAGGCTGAAGACGAAACCGCCGAGCGGGTCGAGATTGCAGATGAAGCCCGGTGATATATCCCCTGAATTGACTGTTGGACCGTGCGATCGATGGGCCAATATAGAGAAGAAAAAATAAAGGGCAACCGAAGTAAAATCTTTGCTCGGATATCGCGATAAGAATGATTGAGTTCGTTGGCTTTTGCTCGTCCTCGCTGCTGAACTCTATCGTAGCACGCTGACATCTGGCTTCATGCGCAAATCGATGAAAAGGCGACCATCTCGGGAACTTGCTGCCGCTTTCTGGAAAATCTAAAACGAGTGTAAGGTAGTATATTTGCACCAGTGCACGCTGAATGTTATTTGTTTTCGTATTTTTTAAACCGTATTCACTAGCGATATTATTGCTGATCTTCTACGCCTTCACTCGGGCATCGTTCATGCAATCAAGACCGGGGAAGATCCTCATGAATTGACAAAAATTCGGATGTCCTTACCGGCGAAGAAGGCCTATCTGACTACTGAATTTATTTGCGAATGCATGATTTTGAAGGCGACCTTTGCAGCACGACGTCGCTACACTAAAGAACACTCCTTTTCTGTGAGCCAAAAGAGAAAACCTGGGGCCGTATTCTGGAGCGGTTCGCTTTGGAACTGGTTCGGTCTGGCTGTTACGTCTGGATTACGTCACTCGGAGAAAGAGTGGAACGGGGCGGCGTGAGGGGAACCAATCAACGAGCGGTGGTCTGCCGGAAGATCACGTCATCATTTTTGTTTGTACTTGGGGGATGGTAAAGCAATTGATGGATGTTGCTGGTTCGAGAAAAAAAAAAAAAACATTGGTTTGTCAGAACACTTGCAAATATAATTTTCAGTAATAAATGTGAGCTTGCGGCGCAGACGGCTACTGGGAGTTGTAATTTTATTTGTGTTGTTTTCTTATTTAGTCGCTAGGTGGTGTGCCATACAGTATGCAAACAACTTGCCTCACTTTGTTTACGTTTTGGACTTCTTCGCGCACCGAAACCGAAACGATGTCGTCGCACAAGGACAGGCGGCTGGGTCCTCATGTTTCAGCGAGGCAGCGCGAAATACTCGTTTAATTTGTCGGAGAGCACCCCTACCTAGCAAAGGCGTCGTGTGTGTTGGCCCAGCAGGTGACGGCGGCTTTCTGTTGTGCTGTGGATGGGAATCTAACCCATCCTTTTTCTTTGCCCACAAGCCTAATGGTCTTGGCGACGGTTGTAATGCCATGACCGAAGGCTGCGACAGTGCAATCGCTTCTTCATTGCCGACGCACTGTTAAAAGCTCCCGGTGGCCAAAAACCGCAGCGGACACAGCACTTTCATCGTAATGTCGACACCCCGAAATCTTTGAGGTCCGAGATGTTCTTCCAGCTCATCGCAAAGACGTCGCACTATGTCTTTGGAGAGCCTAAAATACCTTCGAAACTCTTCTTCGGCCATGCCGAACGCGCCGCGTCGTTGTCTTTCGGCGCTCGCCAGCAGCACAACCAAAGGAGCCGCCATTGCCGTCTCTGTCTCGTCTCGCCTAGATGCCGGCTCGTCAGCTGGCGCGAGACTAGCCGGCAGCCACGGTTGCCCTAGCAACCCTCGACATCATGCTCGCCACCGCGCGCGACCCTAGAGCGAACCACTTCCCCGCGGTTCCTCTCGTAGCAGGGAACCCGTTCCTTTCCAGATGATTGACAACCTGTGTGACGTCAAAAAAATTTGTCTTCCCATTCACCAGGGATGACGACAACGAAGCGCCGACAAATGGCAAAAGCCAGTCCGAACGGGTTCCAAAGCGAACCACTACAGAATACGGCCCCTGTTTCTATAAAGGCATGCCCCCCCCCCCCCCCGAGAAGGCAACGCCTTCTATATATATTTATGCAAATTACCGGCGCTCACTCGTACGTAGAGAGTGTGGGCACCATCTTGAAACGATCTTCTTGTTCTGAAACGTGAATGTTATGTTCATTCATAAAATGACATATTAAAGAACTATGGGGTTTTACGTGCCAAAACCACTTTCTGATTATGAGCCATGCCGTTGTGGAAGACTCCGGAAATTTCGACCACCTGGGGTTCTTTAACGTGCACCTAAACTTAAGCACACGGGTGTTTTCGCATTTCGCCCCCATCGGAATGCGGCCGCCGTGGCCGGGATTCAATCCCGCGACCTCGTGCTCAGCAGCCCAACACCATAGCCACTGAGCATCCACGGCGGGTAAAAACACATATTTAGCACCATCATAAGGAGGCACTTTAACAGGGAAAGACTCAGATGCACGCTCTGCGTGTGGGCATTGCACACAAGCTCTTAAGTATTGGTTAGAAGCCACACCCCCTTAGCGTATTGCTACACCTACGGAGCTCAGATAATTCCGTGACTTAAATATAGAGCATAAGCTTTGTCCAGGCTCGACGTCGCTCGTATTATTGGTATGCATTTTCAATAGCGCAATAATTACTATTGATGCTGGCAAAGAAAGCTGCGCCTTAAATATACGAATCAGCTGTGGTAGGGCTATATTATACAGACATTTCTTCTTGTACCCGTGATTGTGTCTTGCGCTGCATAGCCTAAGTAGCTTTTGCGTGAATAAAGGCGTTTTAACTTACATGTTGAAGGAACGCAAAGCAACGCATTGACATACACCATATTTCTTTTTCTTACTTCATGTCTACTTTGTTTCAGTGTTACAGACAACCGAAATGGTATTTGTGACAACATCTGCTGTAATATCCAGACAAGTCATATTGGGCGCCTGGAACTATGGCATATATCATTCCTTCTGTTGCATCCATAGCAGTTATATAGGCGCAAAATGATATACGGTGTTATGAATGGGGTCGATGTGTACCACGAGCTCTCTGGAAAAAAGAGCAGTAGAGGCTACAGGCTAGGCGGGAGGGAGAAGAAGCGCCATTTATAAGGCGCTGTTTACCTTGCGCGCTCCATGTTGCACCAAATGCAAAACATGTTAGCAAAGAAAAAGGGACTTCGAAAAGGAGACTATTTTTTTTCTCTCGTGCATTTCTGCAAATGCCTCTAGCATATTAAATGATTTTTTGTAATTGCTATTCTGTTTTGAATTTTAAAAGCATTTTTATTATCTTATTTCGCTATCTCTACCGGAGGCAGTGGTGATTTGTGCACGTGAAGAAGATTCGTGGGAAAACTATATTCCCAGATACTCTGCGTGACGATGCATGATTTAGAAGCTTCTATATCTCAAAAAAAAAGCAGAACTATACCACTGTCCTGCTCCCAATGGTGGGACTTCTCTCGTTGCCCAATAACTGCTGAGCAAAAGTATATGTCTACACAGTACCACGTACGAAGTACTACAAGTAATTAGCAGTGTTAATACCACGTGCGCATACAACGCTACGAGAACGTAGAGCAGGAAAAAAACGGCAACCGACAAGCAAAGCTCGCTGCCTGGTCAGTTGCAAACTTCTAGTTCGACGACAAGCCTCGACTGGTCTCTTTTGCTAGTTGTAATTAAGGAGAAATAAAATTGGGCAGGGCATGCAATGCATAAGTAAGAGAGGAACCAATGGTCTATTATAGTTAGAGGATAGTTGCCAAGAGAAGGAACGCGCAGTCGCGGACGGCAAGAAACCAGGGGTTGTGAAGAGAACAGTAAACCTTGAGGCGATGGCTCAGTCAGCAGGTGCAAGAAATGAGAAATTGCACATCGCTTTGTGAGGTCGTCATCCTGCAGAGCACATGAAGTAGGATAATGACAAGGACGACAGCGATGATGATCATTGCTGCAGTGATGTGAAAGCTCAGTAAAGGGAGCTTGGAATGGTGGCCCCTTCCGGATGGCGAATAGTCGGCTCTATCTCAAAGGGTTCCCGATCGGCGCCATCTGCCGATAGAGAGCCATTGAAGGCGGGCACTCAGGAAGTCGGCAGAGAAGCCTCGTCAAGTCGCGCGAGTTCGCGAATGCATTGCACTCCGGGATGAGGCGAGAGCACAGATGCGTCCCTATAAGGATGCCATCGGTGAGGAAGTGACCCTCAGCACGCGCATTCCTCCCTTTCGCGTCTTTGCTCAATACCCGCTTGCAGTTCTTCTGCGAGTCTTCTGCAGAGCAATAGTCTATTATTGTAATGTCGGCATGGCACAACAGTTGGCACGTTCCATGAGAAAAAGTAATCTGCCATAGCTTATTTCTACTTACCCGCCGTGGTTGCTCAGTGGCTATGGTGTTAGGCTGCTGAGCACGAGGTCGCGGGATCGAATCCCCGCCACGACGGCCGGATTTCGATGGGGGCGAAATGCGAAAACACCCATGTGTTTAGATTTAGGTGCACGTTAAAGAACCCCAGGTGGTCGAAATTTCCGGAGTCCTCCACTACGGCGTGCCTCATAATCAGAAAGTGGTTTTGGCAAGTAAAACCCTATAATTAATTAAATTAATTAAGCTTATTTCTACTTAGCGTGGCAGCTTGGGCTCGTTGACGATTCACTGCAAGAAAGGACACAGCGCAAGAAAGACAGGGATACGAGAGAGCGACACGCACACAACGCTGATTTGCAACAGTTTATTCGACGACCAGTCGAGGCTTGTCGTCGAACTAGCAATTGCTACTATGCGCCATGCGTGAATAACTGGCAAAAAACATGGAGCATGATTTGCAGTATTGGTAATGATAGCTACACACTGACAGTGCCCACTGAATGTTTTCCATTCAAACTTTGTCGAGATATGCCATCTGCCGTGGTGAAAGTGCAATCGAAGGAGAACTGACGCACGAGCTATCAAACTTCCTGCTGAAATCTGCCGCAATGATTTCCCGTGTGAGCTGTGAACTATGTTAAGCCATAACTTCGATTTTTTTTCCATGTAGGCAATATACCCAAGATCGCGGCAATGATTATCCAGATGGTCTTGTACCGTGATGAGCAGGTTGTTATGGTGATTCCTGAATCTATCAATGAAGCACCTTCCTGTCTGTCCCATGTGCTTTTTTTTTTCCAAAGAGAGAGGAATCGCATACACCACGCCAGTAGTGCAAGGCTTCTTGTGTTTTTCTAGTCGCACGTGGATATCTTCCTCAGAAGGGAGTGACATGTCTCCTGAACACCTGCTATAGCGTGAATTTCTTTGGGTTGCATGGTAGTCTTGAAAGAACAATCGCCAACTGTTGTACAACAGAAATCTTCCTTCAGTATGTCACATGCCCCGTATCCAAGAACTACTTCTGTCACCTTGAGCCCTCCGACGTCATAAGCAGCAATTGCACCGCGGGCCATCAGAATCTAATGAAAGCTTGGTGCCTCCACAACGTTTACTAGAGCGCAGCTCTTAGTTCCGCGATCCTGCGTTGAGCGTCGGCGTGCCTCGGTATCGCTCGGCGTCGCCCGTAACCTAGCGAACGAGCACAGCGAAAGATGAAAGAGCGAAAGCGGAGTTCAGCGGGGGATGAAAGGCGGCGATAGCTCAGATAGCCCGAGGAGGAAAGCGGAGAAGGAGCTTACAGTGAAAGCGTGGGGCGGCAAGTGGAAGAGGAAATTATGGACAAAGGGTGAGAAGGAAAGGGTAGTGCCGCGCAAGACGGGCTCTGAGGTGACGACCGCTACGAGATGGCGCCACTGTAGCGCACCATCGTCGATTCACCGATGGCATGCGGCGAGCGCATCGACCGCTTTCATGCACTCGCAAAAAAAGGCCGTCGTATTCCGTAACTCAATACTAACACGTTACTTCACCCAAAAAGCACTACCTTCTTATTAGGTGCAAGTAGTAAATTGAAGCTAGTAGTAATTGAAGCTAGAAAAAAGCATGAACTTACTACTAACTAAATGCTACCTCGGTAGAGCAGTTACTAACGCAACTTAAATATCATTATCAAGAATACAAGGGGGTCTATTCAATTTATAAGTATCGCTTGCATTGTCATGTGAAGTCGGTGGTATTGTAAAAACATAAGAAAGTAAAATGATAAATGCATATGAAAAATAAAGACAACTGCCTCGTTTCGTCATATATTACAGCATCAATTAAGGGAGAAGGAAAGGGATTAACCGAGGGGCCTGATTTTTTATTAATCATATCATAAGAAGCCGACAACCACTGAAACCAAGGACAACATAGGCGAAATTACTTGTGCTTAATAAATGAAATAAGGAAACAATAAATTAATGGAAATGAAAGCGGGTGAAAAAAACAACTTGCCGCAGGTGGGGACCGAACCCACAACCTTCGCATTTGAGGTGCGAGACTCTAGCGATTGAGTGACCACAGCGCCGTTTCCCTATCCACTTTCTTGTGTTTTTATGTTTCCAAGTAGAACCCTGGGAGTGTTAGCCAGCGCCACCACTCACAGACCTTGGCGGTGGACGTGGACTGTCCTTTCTGCCGCAGGCATCACGAGATCGTGATCTTTTTTGGTGAAGACGGCTGATCAATAAACCCACACATGCTACCTGAAGGCATCAATGTTGCCGGATTCGGGACCCTCGTTATGTAATAAACGAGAAGGAAGGGAATTAACTGAGGGGGCCCAATTTTTTTACTAGTGATATGATAAGAGGCCAACAAAAACAACAAACAAGCGAGAACAAACAAGTTTTGGCTTCGGTCCCCACCTGCGGCAAGTCATTTTTTCGTCCACTTTCATTTCCATTAATTTATCGTTTATTTATTTCATTTATTAAGCTCAAGTATTTGCCCTATATTGTCCTTGGCGTCGCTGTGCTCGTTCGCTCGCAACCGAGCGAACAAGCACAGCGAAGGATGAAAGAGCGAACGCTTTTTCGGAGGAGGGTTCAGCTGAACCATGAGGCGGAAATCAGAGGACGAGGGTATGGCGAAAGCGTCAGAAAAAAAAGCGTTTGCCGTGCAAGACGGACTCTGCGGCGACGATGCTTAAGTTACGAAGTGATGCCAGAGTAGCGCACGCAGGACATATGGAAACAAAGCGCTCCATGAGCGGAGGTCTGTCTACGGTGGCGACGACTGCTGTGAATTGCACCCACGCGTCACCCACGCGCTGGATCTATCGATCCTCCAATTATCGAGGCAGTTGCGCCACACTTCACTCCATTTGTAACGTGCCGCACTATTGTCCGTGCCAGCCAATATATTGCGAAATGAAAACACGCATACAGCTGCCCTCAAGTATCACTTAAGAGAGTATCGTAATCTTCGGTGAATGTTGAATAAATATATATTTATGTGGACAACCCTTCCTTATTGAACGTGCCTTGAAATTCTATGCAGAAACCTCTTGGTGACGCTCAGAAACAATAGTAGGAACAGGGGGTACATGTGACGTGAAATGACGTATACGTAGAGTGTGATGCAGCGGAAATTTGCATGTGACATCCCCTTGTTTTTACAGTGGAGCTGCATATGCCTACCCTCCCGTACATTTTTCAATGTCCGTGCCTCAAAACTCCTTCTCCCTCTACGAGAAGGCAAAGCAAACCAGTAAAGCATGTGTTAACACATGGCGTAACAAGAGGACATCAAACAAACCACCTAGATGGATGGATGGATTGATGGATGTTATGAGCGTCCCCTTTGGAACGGGGCGGTGGGTTGCGCCACTAAGCTCCAGCCAATATACTGCCTAATGTCCTACCTACGTTAAAAAAGGAAAAAAGACAAGACAAAAAAAAACTGCACGATCAATTCCCATCACCAAATTTTCTGACTCCCTACTGTGAACTTTGTTTTTGCACCTCTCCGTTTTGTGTTGTTTCCCTACTTTTCTTCCACCGATGTTCCACTCACCTCTCACTAATCTCTATTGCGGACATGTTTACTACACACTACATAACCTGATATTACATAATGCCGCCCTCTATTAGGAGGTGTAGCAAACCAGTAAGGTATGTGCTGACACCTTGCGTAGCAAGAGGTAAGCTAGAAAACGGGCGGCGAGTAGCAGCGAAGATCGTGTCCGAGAGGCTACCCGTAAGGGTTAGGCCCGACAGGAATACGGTTGCCGCGAAGCCGAGAATATGGCCAAGTGATGCAGGTACGACACTAGTAAAGTGTACAAGCACAAAGGTGCGTATGGAAATTGCAGAGGGACTTTCTAGACAGATATTTCGGATTCAGCTGTGCGTTGTGCGACGGACTGTGGTTCGAGAACGATTGTAATGGTGATTGGTAACGTTCTAGATGTCGCGAAGGTTGAACGTAATGCAGTTTTGACACGAAACCCAGCTCCTGACTTAGCCAGCTGCTCGGTTTGGCTGCGCCGAGGGAGCAATCATGGAAGTAGCGCGCATTGATCAGTTTGTGTGACAGGTGTTTGCTACCAAGCCATCTGCGGCATTTCCGCGTCTGCGCAAAGAAACGAACAGGCAGTTAGTGTATTTCGTGTTCTGGTATGGGGAGGCTGAGCATATAGTGCGTACTGTTGGGCCTCGGGAGTGTATAGTCGCTCACGAGGCCCAACTTCGGGACCGCAGACGTGAGCGGGAGGGAGAGCTGCGGGAGGCACGGACCAGCAAGCGACGGACTCGACCGGAAAGCGCACCAGATCGCGAAGCAATTAGTTGGGCGCACCGACTCAGGTGCTTCGCTCAGAAGGCTGATACTCAGACTGGTGCGGATGCACTGCTTCGCCATGTTTTAACGGACAAAATGGTTGACTTTAGTTGTCGGCTGGGAAACCGATTGTGGTTCGAAAGCGACCTATCGGTTGTTGCAAACATATCTTACCACGAAGTTTACAGCTCGGCTGGCGATCCACATTCGCAAGGCAAAATGACCATGGGTTCTTTTGAGACGTTGGTATGAAAATCTACCGACGATAAATCAGTGTAAAAGGAAACAAAATAATCCTGACATTTTTCATTACACCGAGGGACACACAGAATGTACTAAGATCTGAATGCTCCAATAGATGCAACCTTCATTGCGAAAGCCATAAGTATCAAGGATATGGTGCTCGCAAGGCTGCAAACATTCAATCTGCACGCGTGCGGCATTCTGCATGCGTAGGCATTGATTGGACGCGCACGGAGGAAATTGGAACGAAGTCGTCCTCCCCAGCACCGTGTTCTCATTTCTGCAACATACTAAACATGGAAAGATAACGTAGAAAATGAAAATTGCATCGACAATGTTCCAAGTCCCGTTTCCACGCTTAGACAAGGACAGAATAGGAAAGTAATGGTGAGAGAATGTGTCCCGCTGAGTACACGACAGAGACAAGTCTACAGCGGCACCGTCCATGATGGCGTGATGGGTTCTCCCAAAGCTTAGCCTCATCACTATGCAGGTAACGATTTCCGCGTCCTGCCTTTCAGTCACAGTGAGGTCGGGCTCTCGCGTCCGTGGTGCCCTTTATTGTGTTATATAGGACTGACACGAAACGGCTAGAAGGGATGGCTGTAAGGGTTCTAGGTGGAAGGCTATTCTGTTGGCCTGCATCTCGTATCGTGTGTGCCTTGCGTTCACTTGCACCTTGTACGGCTTGCCCTGGCTCACTGCAAATGTTTTCCTTCTTGCCTCTACTGATTTCCAACTCGGTTGGTATAGAATAGTTACGTTCGTTTAGGCGCACCTTACTTCCGTGACCTGTTATTATTCGGGGTATATATAGTCAAGTTTTTTTTAATACGCTAAAGACGTTCCTTTAGCGCGTTTTCCCAAGCCAGGAGCAGCAGCAGTTCAACGAATTGAACTTAGGTTTCAGGCCCATAACAGCTAGGCAGAACATGTACTGGAAGTAACACTTGATTTTCAGAGGAGGCTTGCGTTGTAGTCAAAGGTAAAGGTGCATCGCCGGAGTGTAGCTTTTCATGTTTCTTTTTTCCTCTGCGTCCATGCGCACGTGTTTGTGAATGTATCTTGGAGACTGTTCATAGTGTTAAGATAGAGGAGCATATTTGTGAAACATGTGAAATGCATAAAGGAACACAGCGCTCAGAATTGCGTTTTCCGTCCATGTGATTGTCTCAGTTTCCAAGCTTTCCACGGTTACGTCTTCCAGTTTATGTGCTATGTGTTGAGTAGTTTTGTTTTTCGAGCGTACACCACAGTCATGACCCGGCGCTAATGTTGTAAGATGAATGTTTCTGTTGATTTGAAAACCGCTGTGTATTTTTTGAGGGAGGACTTATAGTCAAGGTCAGAAAACAATCTGGCGACATTCCCGAAACACAGGTTTTACGTCGTCGTTGATTCCTGTTCATGTGGCTTTCTCTAAACTCTGCTTGACAGATTATATAAGCGCAACGCCTAACTTTCAGAGTGGACGAAGCTGGACGCTGTGATTGGTTTAGCAGAATACCGAGACTGTAGAAATATATTGAATTGCTGCCTTTGCTTTTTTTAGGGTGTTGCGTTTATTGCGTCCTCTTCGTTTCAATGGATGAATGATACTTGTGTAACTTTTACGCATTTGTCCGTATAATTGCGCCTACTTATTGCGTGGTTGTATCACTTGTGTATGCGCAATCTGTAATGCATTTTCCACCGAGGTGCATGCGGAGGAAAAGCCTCTTTCAGGGTTGCCGCCTTTAAGTCGGGCCTTTCCTTTTTCTGTACTCACACCTTTCCTATAAACAAGAAAAATTGAATGAAAGTATATGAAATAAAGACATCTTACATATAGCAGCTGTATACGTAGGATAACATGTCACTTAAATAGCGCTTGCGTTGTGATCAGCCCACCACTCCCCACCTGCCACCCTCCTCCTAACCCGGTATAGGCTACCTGAAATGAAATTTTGGCCAAGGTAGAGTGCGAACACCTGACGTCTACGCTGTATGATTACAACGCTCATTAATCAAGGCAGGAGCCGAAACACCACTACTGCGTTTCTTCACTTTGTTTTCCATCCATCATAAGATTATGGGGAAGTATAACGCTGCCTTGGGCTCCGTACCGCGCGCTCGGCTGACCCCGATCAGCGAAATCTCATCGCCAAAAATTAGAGCCAAAGGACAAAGCGTTTCCGGTATTGACCATTAATCAAGCGTTGAGCTGTCACTGCGTCGGTCGTGAGAAGCTAACGATTAAAAGCGCAAAGCTAATATATACCGTATTTATTCCTTCGTCCACATTCCTGGCTCACACGCGATGCTCACGCTGTTTCAGGTTTGTTGCTATGCTGCCATGGTGCCATTAACTTAGCATGTTATTTCTTTCAGATATAGAAAGATGGAAAGTAAAGCTGTGTTATAAGAGACATATACTAAAATTACGCATTTGTTACTTGAGCAATAAAAAAAATAGGGGAAAAGCGAGTGGACAAATATCCGCATACAGTTTAGACACACGAACGCGTCACAATTACAGAGTGTGTTCATCGTGCATGTTGTACAAGCACTACAACGCAAGAAACCATCCGTGGAAACTAAGCATCTCAATTTGATAACCACGAGCTCTAATTCACGCTTCGTTTGCTTCACGTTATGACGTATTTCACTTCGCGAAGACATTATTTCGTGGTTATATAGGCAACCTCTTGAACGAACAGCATGGCAGGCGGTGTCATTACTTTGATCTAATTCCCAGGCGAAATGTAAAAACACTGGTGTGTATACATTTAGCTGCCCATTAAAGAACCTCAGGTGGTCAAAATTCGCAGTGTCCCCACTACCGCGTTTATGCACTAAAACGCCTGCACTATTTTAAATCTTTCTAATGCACCAATGTTTCAACAAAACCAATAACAACAATTACGACAATGGTTACGACCTTCACCAGTCAACTAACCAGTACCATGCACGCCTCACTTCTTGCCATTTTGACGCTTCAGTGGAGCATATTATCATAAAGCACCGTCACTATGATCAATCACCAGTTGGTTCGTCTGCGAGACCATTTGACCATCCTTTGCATGTTGTCCTCTCGCAGTGGGCAAAGTGCTTTCACCACTCTCGTACCCTGATAAGCAAAGGCGTGTCGTGAGCCCCATTCCAGATTTTTTAATGCAATACCAATATTTGGACTGCCTGTGGGTGACCACAATGTTATGACTGTATTCTCCACTTCGTACTCCCTTTTGAACATAATAATGTCTCGACCCACTTATCCTTATACGTGTATAAATGAAATTACTTCGCTGTGGACTCTTTCACTTCTGTGCGATGGGTGACCCTCTTATAGCTACTGTACTCTGCTTTCGGTTCCGTGGCCGTAAAGGCCTTGTCTGCGTGCTTGTCATGTGATTGTGTGTGTACAAGCGCTTGCTGATAATTTCTTGGAGTTTTTTTTTTCTTTTTTATTGTGGCGTAAGTAACGATTTAAAAATCTTGGGACAGATGGCTTTGACGTAGTCTAGTTGGCCCTTTTTTCCTAGATTCAAAGTAAAAGATATCACTACTACTACTTCTTCTACTACAACAACTACTACTACTACTACGACTACTACTACCACCACCACCAGTACCACCGCCACCAGCACCATCACAGCAGCAAAAAGTACAACAGTGACAGCAACAACAGAAAGAGCCATTCCGTCGTCAGAAATGCGACTTGTGGCGTGGCCCGCAACGTTTCGATCTATTTACAATGGGGTGCAGTGTTGTCACTAGATTCCAGATTTACTTCTTCCTCTTTCCGCATTGATTACTCTTCGTGGTTCGCACTTCGCCGGGTAGCAACGCACATCGCCAACGTTTCACTTGGTCGATGCAGGAAGAGCGAGCGGATATTGCAAACAGCTTTCTTGTCCCTCTACTTTCCGTGTTGTCGTTGTGAATTGCGTTCGGGCACAGCGAGAGTCTTTGCAGGTGCGGAAAGCCGAGAAAGATGTGGCGCGGTGTTTAAAAACATGTGCAGATGGAACAAGCGCATGCCCCCTGCCCCAGTGACTGCATTTTAAAACTCCGTCTGCGGACCTCCTTGTGGCTTTCTTGTTCACTAAAGCCACTGTGTCATGTGTCATAGTGCGCACCTTTCTACGTGCTGAAACTCCGGCCATTTCGATTCAAGTTGTAAGGGGATATTTTTGTGAAATATTTTACCCCTACCTAACTGAAACGGCGCTAGTCGCAAAACTATAAAATATGTGAGTTTGCAATATGCAAATCGAATTCTCGGGTTTTACGTTCTACAACAACCATTTGATAATGAGGCACGTCGAAGTGGGGGACTCCGTATTAATTTTGACCAGACAATATCCAAACACCTTTGTGCAAAACAAACATCCTGTTGGAGATTTATGCAAGCGAAAAAAAAGAAGTTTATTTCTGAGGCTTGCGCTCTATGCTAATAGGGCCCACTACACACTGGGAGCGCACGTCGTTACAAATTTAAACCATAAGGTCCCCACTAGCTATGACATAAGTTAGGCTTAACCTTTGTAGTGTGTGAATAAATGCAACTTGTGTTAACTTGCATGTTTTGCCATTCCTGCACCAGACGCAACAGACGTTTCACGCACCTCACTGTGACTTCGTGGCTTATGAAGCCTATCGTACAATTTTTTTTCACTCCCTCCTAATGTCTGCAGCCAATGGCCTACTTGCGTATGTGCTTTAAGCCACTGGTTCAATTGAATTGATGACAGAAAGGTGCCGTTACTGATTGCACGTGAATTCAACATTTAATTACTGTGTGCTTACGTGACCTAACCAGAAAAATCACAAACAGTCGTCCTACTAAAGTCACTTCCTTTCGATGGCGTCTGCCGCACGTTGGAGTATCTAAATTCGGCGCATTTATTTGCATGTCATCAAAGTTCATCAATGAACGGCTTATAAGTACGCTATGGGGTCGTGCCGAGTAGACTTGTAAAATAATTCAAAAACGATAACTACACCTTCTAAACCAGCGATGAAGCAGGTTGCTCGTTTCACGCATCGGTATCTGCCAACAGTGAATAATATTTTCTTTTGAATAAGTTGCGAAGAACGTTATTTAGCGTCATTCCGTCCTAATAAACGACTTTTGTAAATTATTTATATATTGTTTTTAACTACATACTATTGTTTATATGCAAAATACTATCTTAGTCTAACCTACTTCAATGGTAACAAACACTACTAACGTATTTCGTGCTCTGCTCATTATTGAAAGGAATAAATCCAGTTTTTGTTTTCTTTTCACTTATTTTGTAAGAAAACTGAACTATAAATTATTCAACCTATCAGATGTCGGGTGACTTGCGTCTCCGCAATCCTTAGCATACTGAGTAGCAGAAAACTGTTTTTGGTTGAACCTCTGCTATCTAATGCTGATTATTTGGAAGGTGAGAAAATAAACAATGCTGTGAGCGTCACACCAAAGAGTGGACAGGCGCTTGAATAACGTAGCAGGGCAGAGCGCCTCCAGTCATGTTAAAAGACTTAACGTAAATCTGGCAAGTAGAAAGAGGAAAACGAGTGGGAGTGTTGATGGCTGCAGGTGCACCTAACCTTGCAAAAGTTATCAGCATTTGCTGCAGCCGAGCGCCACTTATCACGCGTGGTAAGGTCTTAAGCCCATAGCACTTCATCGAATCAAAAGAACACCCGGCTACACAATGAACTTGATGTGAAGCGCTGCGCATTGAGCTTTATTTATTCCACGTCGACCACCACGCCCTCACATTTCACGCTCCAGGTCTATATAACGGTTAATTTTAAAAGGCGCAGAAGCACCTCTTTCCTAAATATCTAGTGTGCTCCAGGGAGCAAAGGGTGAATTGCACTATTAGTGGGGCCATCTTAAGCTTGAGTCAACCTATTAAACACTTTCAGGTTGCATGAAGTAAAGGCCGCTCTAACAGATAATGAAATTGAAACAGATAATGACAGATAATGACCGTCACCAAGATAATGTAACCAAGAACGTGACAAGGCAAGCATGACGACATTGCGCTAATACTGTCTTGAAACCGCAACGTTGGAGTTTGCGTTGGCTCTGTGCAAATGCAACAAAGTGCGGCTTCGGTTCCCGGATGTTCCTTAGTCACACAAGGCTGGTGCGGTATAGACCACAACAAATGAAGGTGTTTAAGATCGCCTGCTTCACGACACATTTTTCCTTGCGGCAAGCCTTCTTCGCACAAGCCTTCTTTGTGCACAACACTGTCAGCGGTCTCGTTCCGTGCTACGCAACATGTGTAACTAGCCACATGAAAATATTGTAGAAAGAACAAACTAAAACTGAGGTGTATCTGGACTCTGTTATCCTGTTTTTATACTGAAATCAAAGCTGACGGGCTTTCATAACGTCGTTCCAGTATGCAGCGAAATTGTTTATTCCGTATGCAGTGGACCCAGCCCGGAAATTAAGACTTGCGAACTTACCGAGTCATGGGTCTAATTGGATAAAATTGGCAGTATTGGCGACTAACGTGTCGCAAGCTTCTCCACAAGCAATGAGTTTCTCGATAACTAAAGGATGATAACATCAGGGTAATCAAAAAAGTTCCGGCTGAAAAGTACAGTTGGCAAACAGCCTCTATAAAAAGACGTCAACACAACGGCACGCTCTGCACTTTCCGATAGCCTACGCAAGCCAATCAATGAAATCCGTTCACTTTACAGAATTAAAAAATACCGGCAGATCTCATGTCCTCTGAGAATCAATGTTATGCGAAGCAGTGTGCGAGGAGCCTACCAAGTTATCGAAAGGACCATGAGACACCAAGACGTAACCGGATGTTTGATGACCTACACTATATGCATGTCACGACACGTCACGACATGTCATGACTTATTCTTTATGTTCGCCATAGGCCCTTGTCATACTATGCCAATTTTGGTACGTACCAAGACGTAAAGGACTGCCCGAGGGTCCGGAAGGAATTCGCGGTTCTAAAGCGCATGGTTCGGAATCAGTCCACACAGAGCCAAACTGCCGCTACACTTAGGCGGTGGCGGTATCGCTACCGAGGAGTGCAACGAAACGCCGCACCAAGCAATACGCCGTCTTCTGCCAAAGCGACTGCTACAACGACGTGGAGCATCACCATGAAAGATGATGTGATAACCAAGAAAGTAGCAAGGCTCGATCATCCTGCAGAGTGGCCCGCACTTCTAAGCGCACAACCTGCCATGAAGACAGCTTAGATAACGCCGCCATCGACACCTTCACAAGCCGCTGATGCAACGACATCTGATAAACGCCAGGTTATAATAATGTTGCAGTCACTAATGAGTGCTATGCGTGTTCTAATCAGCAACATGAAAACTCCGTCGGTGCAGAGCGCGCTGCAGGTGCTGGACGCCCTGGGTGCTGTGCTTGCGGCTCTTGGGTAAAGCAATGACACGCCTTCTACTATCGTTTCGATAGGGGGTCCAGAATGCATCTGTCTTTCAGTGGAACGCCAGAGGGCTTAAGTGGCATATGTCCGACTTTCGACAGTTTGTATTCGTGAATCAGTTTCCCATTACTGTCACTTGCGAGCCAAACCTGTCATCTCCCATCTTACGGCCGGGTAAGGCCGATCCATATGACGGACCAAATTGCTCTTTTTGGACCGCGGTCCGCGCATCACGTGATAGGACGTCACGAGTTCGTGCGTACCGCCGTTGGCCCGCGCAAGAACGCGGCCCTCGCGGTCCAACAAATCGCCGAGGCTTTTCCCGCTTCAGTTTTGGCGGCGGACCGCATGCAAACCGCGGCGATTTTGGTGTAGTCCACGAATGTTGTCCGGCAACAGGGTGTCTTCAGCCAAATCCAAACTAGTTTACAGCTCAGTAAAAGCCAGTCAAGCCAGTCGTTTCATGACCGCCGTTCCACCTACACGTGCGTGCAGCAGATTTATTTTTTAAACACCGTGTCCTCTTGGAGTAACGAGGAGGTTGTTATTTTGTACCCCTCGTTGAGCAGTTCCCGGCTTTGTAGAACTGGAGCCGCAATGATAACAATGATAATACTCTGGCAGAGAGTGTAGCTGGTTGGTCTGCTCTTCCGTCCGCTATGGTGGTCCGCCGTGTGGATGTGCTCTGCGCCGGACCGGACCGCGGCGGGCCGTGACGTCGCATCACGTCACCGATCAGCACGCAGACTTGGTCCGTCGCGTGGATCGGCCTTTATGAGTGCATTATGACGCCAAGGACAACATAGGGGAAATTACTTGTGCTTAATAAATTAAATAAAGAAACCTTAATTTAATGGAAATTAAAGTGGATGAAAAAACAACTTGCGGCAGGTGGGAACCGAGCCGAACCGAAATGCGAAGGTTGTGGGTTCGGTTCCCACCTGCGGCAAGTTGTTTTTTCATCCACTTTAATTTCCATTATATTAAGGTTTCTTTACTTAATTTATTAAGCACGAGTAATTTCCCCTATGTTGTCCTTGGTGTCAGTGTTTGTTGGCTTCTTATGATATCACTAACATATTAAATTATGGGGTTTTACGTGCCAAAACCACTTTCTGATTATGAGGCACGCCGTACTGGAGGACTCCGGAAATTTCGACCACCTGGGGTTCTTTAACCTGCACCTAAATCTAAGTACACGGGTGTTTTCGCATTTCGCCCCCATCTAAATGCGGCCGCCGTGGCCGGGATTCGATCCCGCGACCTCGTGCTCAGCAGCCCAACACCATAGCCACTCAGCAAGATATGACATATATATATATATATATATATATATATATATATATATATATATATATTCGTGCGCGTATGCGCGCTTGCGGATGACCTAGTTTGGATGACGTTCCCTGAAGAAGGGCTGACCAGGGCCAAAACGCAGGAAATAAGGTATTTTTTTCTTACGAGCATCATCAATCCTCAAACTACAGCTACCTCTTCAACAACGGAATCCCGGTTGACTCTAACTTTATAAAATCACTTTCACTAAGGAAGCTTACTGAAGGTGAATTTGCTGTAAGACATGAAACAAACAGTCAAAACAATGAAAACAAGAAAGTGACTTCAAGTAAGTGTGACCTTCGTTAAGAACATCCCACATAAATTAACTTGCACATAATGGTCATCATTCGTTTGTGGTGGACCGGACCGAACGAGGATACCTGACAGGTTCTATTATCTTCTCCGTGAACAGGAGAACAACGGGAATCAATATGCGCTATATAGAAATGTGGCATACACTCGAGACATTGTAAAACATGGAATTAGGGCACTGCGCAGTTTTGATGTCATTGTTGACAGGGAATTTGTTAGGACTAGCAGGTACGATTTTGGTAATGTGCGCTGTTGGACGCTTTGGTACACTTATAGAGGGTAGGAGCGAGCGCAACATTTGGTGGGATTGAAGGAGGGCGTCGAGAACTGTGGAGGACTTAGGAATGCACCTTTTCGGTGACCTCTCTCGTCTCCGTCCCCTTCTATATTGGTGCAGTTTCATAGCAGCAGTGCGAAATTGAAGAAGGCTGAGAATCAACGAAGCACGACTGCTATATTTTGTGTAGCACTTGTCTTTTACGTTTCATTGATCCTCCGTCCACGTCAATATTGCACTGCCTCTTTCCACGTTGTTGCTGTTTTGTCAAGCCTATATCATGGAGTTACTGTGATATTGCAAGCGTTCGAACGTTAATCTTTTTTTCAACCTCCTCTTCTTCCATAAGGGCACGGACAAATAACCAGCGTGCGTTGTGAGACGTTGATGGAAATAAAATGACCATGACTTATATTAATAGAATCGAACACGCTGTTCGTGGTTTAAGTAGCAAGTACGATTTTACATTGGCAACTAAATTCTCAAAAACTGGCAAGTGGCGGCGAGGTTGCTTGACCTCAGATGTAGTATATGAGATTACTGTACGTAAGTCGGCTGTTATTAAGTACAGCATACTTAGCGCTTAAAAGTAGAGCTTGTACATTACTGTACAGTACGCCTTATTTTGTGCGTGCTACGATGTGAAAAAAGTGCACGCCAGCGAGCGACGCTGCCTTCGTTGTCACGAGTGGAGCCGCAGAGCTGTTCATTGCATCGCGGCCAACATGAAGGCTGTTGTACGCCTGCGATTTCGCTATATTACCCCGAATTCTGTGGTCTCTGTGAGATACAAAACGCCATCAAAGAATTCTGCCGCGGATGGGTGCCAGCACTGCGATTATAGCACCACTGGAGTATCCTACCGTTTAGCTTAGCTTGACTAAAGAAAGGAGAACCTGACGCATGAAGGAAGCAAGGACATGGTGTCAGGATTGGGGCTCAATCCCATCGTCCGTGGTCCTTTGCCAAGATTGGAATACGGCATGAATTCGAAGGTAGCTGGCCCATGCCGTCGTCCAACTTATTTACGCTGAGATCGTTGATGAAGTGAAGAACTGTTTCTCATCGAGAACGAGGAAAAGGGTTTATTTACAGAAATTAAATCAGTCTAACATGACTGCTTGAGAAAAAGAGTATCAGTCCAACATGACTGCATGAAAGAAGTGACTCAGTCTAACATGACTGCTCAAGAGAAGTGTCTCAGTCTAACATGACTGCTCAAGAGAAGTGTCCTCAGCATTAGCACAACCACAGTTTCTATACACTCGATCCGCCGATCCTACGACGCGGCGACTGTTCGTTTACTCATCACCAACTCGCCGCTGCTCTGCAGATCAGTTTACAGACACAAAGGCACACACATTCCGAAGCCCAAACGACGGCGTTGGCGGGGTGCCGTTCCGGGAATTATCTGTGCCGATCGAGGGTCGCTCGTTGTTCCGTGCCACGCCGAAGCGTGAGAAGCACAAAAATACGTCGTTCCCGCGGCAGCTTGTCCATGCGTGTCAAATCAGCTCCGCGTTGGGGAACTCCGGAATCATTGTTCACGCACCGAACTAGTTCCGTCACAATGCCGAAGGGGCTGGAGGAAGGCGGCGGATTCCAGCGCAAAGGCCGCTTCTTCGAACGCCTCCCAGCTGCAGCGACGGAGAGAGAGAGGTGCGCGTCGTGTCGCCCTGTCGTAACTGTGTGGCAATCTTGTTTCGCAGCTCGCCATTCTTAACAATGGCCTTCGAGAAAAGTTTGTGTTGCTTGGAGGGAGCCGTCGCTTGGGCGCAGCTTCGGACACCGCCTACTATTGCAACAATAATTCAACGCTTCATAAAACAATAACCGCAGGAATATCGGATTGATAAACAATATGTTACTTTCTTACAGCTAGAGCCGCACTTGTCGATTGATTCCCACCAATGCCGGTGTATAATCCCTATCACGTTCACCTATCACTGTTCCCAGCGTGTTTCTTGAGCACGAGTACACCTTCGATACATATCGAAAAATTCTCATAAACAATGTTCCATGGCGTTTTCCACGTTACCACTGTACGATTGGACGCTCAGCCCAATAAGCTTTCTGTTGCACTAAATAACTGGTACCATAACAATGGATTGTTAATCGCTTTACCGGCTAGACTAAATCATCCTCCCTTTGGGTCTTTTTTCTGTGAGCGTTAATCATTCCTTTTCTTTTAAGTAATTCTATCATTAATAAGGCAGTATGGCAGTGTAATTGCGTAGCATATGCTTCCAACCTCGCAAATTCCAGCCTACGTAAATCTAATCTAACGCTGATTCCATATGTTCAGTTGTCTTTCCAGCACCGCTCTAAGAACACATCATTTCTCTCTTAAGTTTTCTCTGCCCGGTTAGCGCATAAAACACAACTTTCCGTTAAAACCGAACAGGAGAGAAGGTTGTTTACAGCTGCCGATTCCGAGTGAGAGAAAAATAGGAAACGGAATTACCAAAGACGATATGGCGAGAACCCATAACTTAAAAGAAAAATAAGATTGTGACCATCCGCTCAGCGAAGAATTATCCGCCGGCGACCGATTACCGGCGACCGATAGACGCTGCTCCATGTGTCTCAATTTGTCGACATCCACGGCAGCCGAGGTGATCTGGTAATAGCGACAGGCGAGGGAGCTTCCTCTCGAGGAATGTACACTCGCCTCTTAGCGAAGGGTCCTTCGCAAAGCTCGGAATTGCTTTTCGATGAATCCAAAGGAAGATAAACTGCTCGGGCTTTGGCACTCGCACCAGCGTACGTGACCCAAGAGCATACGTACGAGAGAACAAGACCTTTCCGTAAATTTCCTCCTTCCTTTTATCTCACTTCTCTCGCTTGACGACGTTAATACAGCTAGATTGTTGCAGCTAGACACAGATGATTTTCACTACATCTTGGTCACGTTTTCACGGCTCACTTCAATTCCCATCAAGCGGGGATGCTGGATTTTTTATCGCTCGAGAAACAGAGTACTCCACTTTTACTTACGAAGCATGTACGTTGTAACGAACCTTCTTTTTTTTAAGAGTTTCTGAGTGCTCAATAATATTAAACCTGCTCTTGAAACCAGTACATGGAGATCGACTTAAGTGCAGACGGTTCGTGAAGTTTTGCCGCTTTCGGGTTGGTTTCCCTGTAATTCGATTTTCGCATTGTTCATAAAAGAGAATGCAGTGGACGCGAAAATAATGGAGTCCTCGGCCGGCTGCAAAGTTTCATTAATATTGAATTATGTACTGTTACGCAGGGTTCCCTTTTCAATATCATCTTGAGAAAGACAATCCTATGCGAAGCTCATCACCTGCTTCAGTGTTTCCCGCGACACAGAGTTTGATATCATGACCACAATACTTGAGCAATTCGCCAGCTGACCCGAGAACTCTAGTCCAACAAAGTAGGCGACAGAGCATTGCCGGAAAGGTAGGAGGTAATGCCGCGCGGGAAAAAGTAAAAAGTAAAAGTAAAACAGCGGTTCGTACCTCGCGAGAGGGCACCGTAATCCGATGCGTCCAGGTAACAAAGGTAGAGAGACTAGACGGCGCACATGTAACATCCTTTTACACGTGTTACAATACGAATAATAATAATATATGGGGTTTTACGTGCCAAAACCACTTTCTGATTATGAGGCACGCCGTAGTGGGGGACTCCGGAAATTCTGACCACCCGGGGTTCTTTAACGTGCACCTAAATCTAAGTACACGGGTGCTTTCGCATTTCGCCCCCATCGGAATGCGGCCGCCGTGGCCGGGATTCGATCCCGCGACCTCGTGCTCAGCAGCCTAACACCATAGCTACTGAGCAACCACGGCGGGTCTTACAATACGAAGCAAGTGGAAACTTGATGCTCCAAAGTACTCAGTCCGAAGGAACAGGATAATTATTATGATGAACGGGCTGTTGAATACCGCGTGCTAGCCAGTTCTTCTCCTTGTTCGCTATGTTTCATCTAAATGACAATATGTCTTCTCTTCGTCTTTGTCCTTGCCGCACCACAGACGTGGCTTTTTCTTCCCTTTCAAATGATGCGTCGTCCCGATGTGAAAGTTAAGCACGTGCATGGACGAAAAATTACCATACGAATCACATGGATAAGTATGACTTCACACACACCCAAATAGGTAACTGCAACTCAAAGTGAGCACGCATCGAGGCTACGCGGCGCGCCGGCGACATCTCGTGACTTCTCGCGCACTGGTCGATAAATTTGACTAACACAATACGCAGGCGGCGACGGCGACGGCGGACACCATTGCCAAGCTAAACGTCTATTTGAATGAGCCCATAACAGCTTCGGATGTAAAAGAAAGGATTATAAGTGGATATGAGTGTTACTGTCCTAGCACGTTTAGTTCGTGGTCGTTGTAATATAAGAAAGTGAGTCTTCCCCTTTGTTTCCGCCAAGCCACAGGATTTGTGAAAATTTGAAGCTTTAACATTGCAATGTTGAGGTCACCGCGAAGCGTAGCGAACATGAGTAAAAACGCAAAAATACATTAGTACCTTAAGAATGCTCTTCTCGTATACTTCTTACGGTACCACATTTTTCTTACTATTTCTGTCCTCGACGTTCTTCGTCACATTTTTAAGAGGGTGACAGTGGGTGGTCTATAGCACTGGCCCGAGACGCCTGAAACTGGGCGGGTGTTATATATATATATATATATATATATATATATATATATATATATATATATATATATATATATATATATATATATATATATATATATATATATATATATATATATATATTTTAGAGGTGGGGTGGTGGGGGAGTGGTGCAAACGCCATAAGCAGGGTTCCATAAAATAGACCGACCCATAGTGGCCCATGACCTCTCTCGCTTTGTTAAGCCAGTTAGGAGAAGGCCGACAGATTGCGCGAATTATTTGTGCTTTCCTACCAAGAACGGGGAGTTGGGTATCGCGCCAATGGCAGTGCTTCATTAGGCGTCGCTTTCACGAAACCTTGATTTTGCTGTTAGTGGCTCTTTGCGCCTCTAGTGTCGACGGCGTCTGCGTTATTCTGACCTCTGGACTTGTTTGCTTACCCTGTTTTCAGTTGTTTTTTTTATTATTTCTGGATAACGTTTCGATTCTCTTGAATTGGAGCCAAAGTGCTCGCATAAAGGATGTAAGAAATGCTGGTGAACACGTTTAGAAGCTTGAAATAACTTACAAATGAAGTAAGCAACCTGAAAAATGGTCCCTAGTGAGTTTTAACGTCAGTCGCACGTGGGACGAATGTCTCGAGCAGGTTCACAATCGGCTAAGAAAAAGTCGTGAGAATTCAATGTGAGGCAGGGATAAGAATGCCGAAATTGAAAGAGGAAGAATGCGCAATCGCATTCTTCCTTTCACTGGTAAATAAATCTTTCTTTATCAAAATTTTATACTCTTATTTTATACTCTTATACTCTTATGCATCCGCTACAACGCCTTGAAAACCAAGTCATTCGCATCCTAACGTTCAGCTCAGTGTTCACAAGCGCATCTTCGTTACTTCGTTACCGAGCCTTGTGCTATCTCGGAGAATCCGCACGGATAGCACTATTGAGTCTCTACAACACCTCATGGCAGGAGGGAAATGTTCCTGCCGAATGGAAAGTGAGCCGCCTTGTGCCAATCTTGAAGCAGGGCAAATCCCCGCTAGACCTCACCTCTTACCGCCCAATAGCGTTGGCCAGCTGTGTAGGAAAGATAACGGAACGGATGATCCTTGGCCGCCTGGAATGGTACCTTGAATACTACAAGATTTATCCGAATTCCATGGCTGGTTTCCGACGTGACCGCTCTTCCATCGACAATGTAGTTCATCTCGTTTCATATGTCCAGCACGAAAGGTCCCGTAAACGTTTATCTGCAGCTCTATTCTTAGATGTGAAAGGAGCATACGATAACCTATTACATGAGGCAATTCTCAACGCTCTTGTGACGGTTGGCCTAGGTGGTCGAGTATTTTTGTGGATTGCAAGTTACCTTTCTGCAAGATCATTCTATGTGTTAACTGACAATGGCCCAACTACGCGAAGCTATACCAGCAGGGGCGTTCCTCAAGGCGGTGCTCTTAGCCCGACGCTATTCAACCTCGCTCTTATTGGGCTTGCTGAACACTTGCCAACTACAACCAAAATTTCAATATACGCAGATGACATCTGTGTCTGGACTTCGGCAGTCACACGTCCTCAGATAAGTGCACGGCTTCAAAGAGCGGCTACTTTGAAAGCGAGCTACATGTGTGAACAAGGTCTGAGCATATCGCCAGAAAAATGCGCCCTAGTAGCATTTACTCGCAAACCAATGACGCCTTATGTCATCTCAATCAATGGGTGGATCATTTCCTATGTCAGAACCCGCAGATTTCTTGGCGTAATTATCGACCGAGACCTCTGTTGGAGCCCGCACGTGGCCTACATGAAACGGCGCCTGACAGCAACCTCCCAGTTGTTTAAATACTTGACAGGAAAGACGTGGGGGATGTCAGTAGACGCAATGCTGAGACACTACAAAGCTCTCTTTCTCGGTTTCTTAAGATACAGTCTACCTGTACTGAACAACACCCGCAAGACAAATATTCGTGTTCTGCAGGCAGCACAAGCTCAAGCACTAAGAGTTTGTCTTGGTTTGCCCAGATGCACGTGAACTGAGGCAACTATTGCGATTGCTCGGGACCATCCAATGCAAACTCACATCACGGTGGAAGCCCTGAGAACGCATATCAGACATTTTGCACGTGCCCCCTATCACCACCTTGCAACACTACCTTCAGACAGGCACCAAGCATCATTCTCTAAAACTATCGTCAAGTACAACGACAAACTTCCCTAGGGCTTCACCGCTCCATCTAAACCACCGATACCCCCTTGGTGCCTTGTCAATCCCACAGTCAATCTCAGCGTACCAGGAATCGGGAAAAAGTCTGAGCTGTCGTCGCCTGTGCTCAAACAACTGTCTCTGCTTCTTCTGCACGAGAGGTACGCGGACAGTGCACATATTTACACAGATGGTTCCACAAACATACAGTGTTCGTCCGGCGCTGTGGTCGTCCCAGCAAGAGATATTACCATCAGCTTTAGTACTGACCACCCAACGACATCTACATCTGCGAAACTAGCTGCTCTTCGCGCTGCACTTTGTTTCGTCAATCGGGAACCACCTCGACAATGGTCAATTTTCAGTGACTCAAAGGCAGCCCTACAATCTGTGCTATCAGCTCTGCGTCGCGGGCCATTCGAACAGCTCGTGCTCGATATTAGATGCCTGATTCATACATCACATGAGAAAGGACATCACGTGACGTTTCAGTGGCTGCCAAGTCACTGCGGCGTCATAGGAAATGAAGACGCTGATAAAGCCGCTCGGACAGCTCTTGAGGACACACAGGAAGAGGCCATACCACATTCGCGGTCCGACGCAGCCAGCAGACTTCAAGTGCTTGCACGGGAGATCACGCTCTCTCTGTGGTGCACACCAAGCAGCCAGACCAACCGCAGCAATCATCAACACGACCTGCCCTCATTGATGCATCTCTGTATGCCAACTGGACTCCGCCGAAGTGAGGCCACCCTGCTTTATCGCTTATGGCTAGGGGTGGCCTTCACGAAATCCTACTCGTTTCGCATTGGAATGGCCGACAACGCTCTCTGCAATGCCTGTCTTTGCGAGGAGACGCTGGAACACATTCTGTGCGACTGTCCTGAATATAATGTTCAGAGACAGTCCATGGCGTCTGTTCTAGCGCACCTGGACAATAGACCATTGTCAGTTGCAACCATTTTCACATATCGCCGACAGAAGACATCGCAGCTGAAGGCGACGAAGGGACTACTTCGGTTTATGAAGGATACGGGCTCGGACAAGCGGCTGTGACAGTGATATCGCGTACTGCGCAAGAGTGACGGACTGTAACTGACGATGTGTTCGCTGTGTTATGTGCTCTCTCTCTCTCCTCCCATCTTTCATCTCCCCCATCCCGCTCCCATGTGTAGGGTAGCAAACCGGTTTAGCTAAACTGGTTAACCTCCCTGCCTTCCTTCTCCACTTTTTCCTTCCTTCCTTCGTTACTTCAAAATGCTGTATCATCAGTGGGAAATTTGTTCGAATAGAAACCAGTAATTCTTCCTTAGAATTCTATATGGTGCCATCGAAGCTGATCTGTTTCGTAAACCATATCTGTTATACTCTAACCCGACCAGGTTCGCCACGAACATTTTTTTTTTACGAGTGCATTTTTACGAGAACAATTTTTCAGTTAGGGCGCACATATGTACGCACTAACTACGGCAAACATAATTCTACATCTGCGGTTGTTCACTTTGGGAATTACACAACATTAAGCAGTAAGCAATTGTTATCTATAGAAGAGATTAGGAAAGATCGTTTTTTCCATTTATACTTTAGTTTCACACGTTGTGTATAATATCCATATCTATATTGCTTGTCTCGTCATTTTCAGCACTTCTCCAATAATCGCTGTATTTACATTCTGGTGGAGTATATTCCTGACGTAAATTTGCTCTGTTTCTATCGTTACAACTAATTAGGTAGTGCTATATTGTTGTCATTATGTTTGTATTTATCTGCACTTAATTTTTAGCAGGAGGTCCCCTTTCAGCCGTGTGCTATCGTACCTCCTTCTGAATAAGCGCACATTTGCTTGTATTTGTTTACGAGTAAACCAAGACCTATTTATTTATTTATTTATTTATTTATTTATTTATTTATTTATTTATTGAAGTATCTTGCCGTGCCACGCCGGAAAGGTTACCAGCCAAACACGCTTTTCAAAGCGAACCTTTTTTATAGCAAACCCCCTGGACTTTCCTAACCGTGGCTGCTGGCCGGGTGCTGCTGTTACTGCTGCTGTCCTCCCTAATAGCTCCCGCGCATGGCAGCACTACCATGTTTACTGGCCTTATAGGTGCCCAGGCTACAGTTCTTGTTTTTCTATGTAATTACTCATTGAAAAAACAAATTGCACTTAAATATTTCCCTTACAAGTATCCGTTGTCAAATTTACTAGTAATCAAACCACAACGACACGTGTACTCCTATCCTGCCTATGTCAACTACTTCTTTGAGAACTGGGATAGTTGTTGTTGTTGTCGTTGTTGTTGTTGTTGTTGTTGTTGATGATGATGATGATGATGATAATGATGATTATGATGGTGATGATGATGATTTCCTTATTATGGTGCATACCCGTGAGGGAGAATTGGTGCCAAGAGGAGGGCCGCATAAAGTAAGTAAAATGATCGTGAAGAAATACATGGCAATATACAAGTAGTTCCATCGTGTAGTACGCGTGTACTTGGGCGAATGCAAGCTCCCTTTACGCCAGGGAATGAGGAATGAAATTTTATTCACCGCTTCACGAAAGCTTCTGTTCATAGAGATTACAAAATATGCTCGGGATCAGCGTAATTTTTAATGAACAGTCATCAAAGTATAATTGGGGACGAAAAAATTTGTTTCACCAACTGTTTCACAAACACACACATGGGTGTTTCGGAAACAGAAACTGTTATAACAATGAGAGTTCTGCTCCCGAAAGGGTTGGCGAAATAAATTTTACATCCCATCATGACTTATCGCCAGACGATAACTTGTTATGACTTCACAAATTGATACATGTACTACACAAAGAAACACACACATAAAAGGTATATGTATGTGTGTGTTTTGTATTTCAGTTTTCTTACTCATTATGATCATCACACATGGATCACCGCATGCAAGGACTGGGATCTAACAAAATTAAAGCAGACACGTAATCTGCTCGGTCATAGTGGTTCAAGATCCGCGAACTTAATTTTACCTTGAAAAATAATATAGTCTAAGATGAGCCCTGCAACTATACCGTGGCCATGACGTGGTTACACGAAAATGACCTCGTCGCCTGTTCATCATAACTAGCTGAGATAAGAAAAAAAATAAGAAATCTTGTGAGCGGTAAATGTTGTCTCAGTAAAGAAGCAGCCGAGCTCGTAAACTTGAATTATTGATCGAGTTATACATTGGCGCCGTGCAGGTGCCGTGTGCTTAGTGTGCAAACCTCGTCTTTGTGGACGGCCTTCGCAAACAAGAAAGCGTACACGCATATGTGACACCTGGCACAATCAGTTACAAGGATGCGAAATCACGGACGTAATAAGAGGTACGCAGTGCACTCGATAATATCTCCTGCCTCTACAGCATCAACCAACGAAGGGTAAGCGGCAGTCGTGATCACACCAAGAAAACAGCCATATCTTCATGAACATTGCTAAGAGTTGTTGACAGCTGATATACCCTAGCGTTTGTGGTAAATCGCAGAAATGTTGCTTTATTTGCCTTATAGCCTCTCATCTAAGGCATCTTCGCTTCTTCTTGGCTAGTTTAGGATAGCACAGAAGTCGATTCACAGTGTCTCCATGAGAACGTTAGCTATTGGGCCATTAATGATTATGCGACGAATCTTTCATAACAACAAAGTGCATTCAATTTGTAGCTTCTGTACAACGACTGCTTAGGGGCAGGAAAGCGTCGCTAGGAACGCCTTCTTCTTAGATTTCTAAGAGACACAGCTTTGTTCGACAGGTGGAATATACTCGAGCGACACTGCGACAGACGTTCACGAGGAGTAGTTACCTGCCTAGATTCCAAGGCCATCACCCGCATGCAGCTACAACACATCGCCATCATCAACATGACCAGCACCACCAACACGAACACCATGGTATAGTGTATTGGAATATGGGATAGTGTGTTCAGGGAGGACTCACGGCTGCCGCACTTGATGTCAGAAGCCATGAGATGGCGGCACCAGAGCATGGGCTGCCGCATCATGCACCGCTTCCGGTGCACTACGGCGCCTTGCATACGTCGCGCTTAAGAATCTGCTTTTTTGATTGCTAACATTTCAAGACTAGCATGTCCCTGCTTCGACGGCATCGTCGAAATCGTTAATTCTGTCGAAAGCATTGCATAAATCCTTAGCGGATCCTGGCTTAGCAAGGATCCGCTAATGTCAGGAACCAGGATCCTTGATGCCGGGATGCGTTGGAGAACCTCTTAGAAATGCGCAGAGAACAACTGTGGAAATGCGAATGCGATACGTAAATTACGTATCTCACATGAAGAAAAATGTATCAATGAAAACCTACCCCTTCGCATGCAGATATCACTCAAACAATACATGAATATTATGTAAAGAGACTTGATACTTCATTTCTAAAAGTCCCAGGATCAACAATCGATTATATGTAGCAAAAAAATTAGTAAATAGGAAATGATTCTTTACCTAATAATATATTACTTGTGGAAATATGAGAAATGTAACCAGTTAGTACAAGTATTTTCAATTAAGTAGCTATTTAATTGCGATAAGCTTTAATTACACGTGTTATTTCAAAGCCCTATAAGTAAACGTATTTCAGTAATTATGTAATTAGGCGCATTCAGCTCTTTAAATTGCGGTGAAAGCCGCTGTGTGTAATTCGAACTGGAGCAGCTCAGGAAGAATCAAGCCTTTATCTTAAGCAATGCGTCGTTTGAACTACATAAGCTACAAAGAAATCACAAACGCAAACTTCGGCGTACGCACTAGCGGCGTACAACCGGCACATTCGACATCAGCAGGAATGAGCGACGGATCGACCTATGTTTGCGGCGGCGCTGCTGTCGCGCGGGCTGGCCTCTGCGTGCCGGACCTTTACACACTTGCCGCCTCACGGCAATGCATGGCGCGTGCCGCCCCTGAACGCAGTGCTGCCCTCTTCTGGTACGCATTAACCGGGGTCACATGGTGGGGGTCACTCATCTGGCACGGATAAACGCCAGACGGTAACTCATCCACCCTCGCCAGGAACGATGCACGCAAGTTGCTCAGGGGCGAATTGCGTCATGGGAGCCAAGCTTTCGTCGTGCGTCGTATTTGCGCGAAACAAACGTGCGCCTCACTTAGCTTATTTCGTCTTATGGATAGGAAGCGCCCCGCATATGCAGAGCATTAGAGAATAAAATGTGAATTCTTTTCTCCTGTTCATGCTGTAACCAATAACATTCATTTAATCACCAACCTCTTACGAGGAGCGCTTGTCCGCCTTGCTCAATCAACTGATCACTTCCAATCACATTCCGCAAAAACTTTGTCTTTGTGAAAGTGTATTTCTGTTTGCTTGTGTAGGAAAGCGTGTAGGAAAGAATTGTGACTTGCTTTCTGCATGGTGGGAAAAGCTGACACGCACGACATGCCTAGCTTCTTCTCATCATTATTCGTAAGAACGTCCTGACCATGCCGTGTTCGAAGGGCGCCAGTGCACTAAGGTGTTCCTGCGTCTTCGTTATCGCCTGTTGTGTTGCCTGCTTGTTTGAGCCTACAGCAATTTGAGATTCTCGACTTGGCTTCTCAGCGTGGAAAGCGCGAAAGAGAAAGCGTGCCTGCATGTATCGAACCGTTATTTAGATTTTGCAGTATCACATATTCTTCCTTTCTAAACTGCAACATGCTTCGTATTTTCTTAAGGGAGCAGTGAAGCATCCAAACTATGACAAAATTTTTTTCATTCCGGTACCTCCTCTCCTTCTTACGGGAGTATTTTTCGCAAGAAACTGCGAAATAAGCGGCGTAATTATGAAGCTCCACTGACTCGTAATGAAAGGGTAGATTAGGCCGTTCCCCACAGCATTAACCTCGCATATTCACGCCTTCACTAACATTTGACCACATTGAAGCTGGTCGTAGTGTGATGCGACATAACGGAAGAGCTTGCTAGCCACGCAGTGCGTCTTCTTCATGTTCTTTTACATTACACCATTATATAGACCACTCTTTTCGTAGTTTTTTTGTATGTTTATTTGCCAGGGCCTTGTTCGAGCACGAAGGAGCCATGCACTGTCCCGCGCGAGCCCTGCCTGGTGCTTTAATGCGAATTATTCGTGTCCTAGTTGGCGGACGTTTTGTATCTGGCTGTGTCCTTTGCCTGATCCTAAATATAGCACAGTTAAAAAAAAACAGACAGTAAAAAGCAAACAAATATCGAGGATTATATTGCCATTGCACATATAGCTTCTGCCCGTACTAAAATAAAAGCTCTGTAACCCAAGATAAAACAAGAATTGGATAATTATTAATAACGTCACTACGTCTTTTGAGAAGCTGCTTTGCATTGCAGGCCGGGCACCTCTTGCTTTTCATTGGAGGTCACAACAGTGATATTGCGCTGCTCAATTCGAGTGTGGTGCCGCTTTGCTCGCGGTGGGCTCAGAACGATATGCGATACCACAGCACCTGGCCCCCGTATCCAAAGATGAGTCTTAACATGAATGCCATGCGTGACTTGAACTGAATGACGCCAAGCGTGAAAATGCCCAAGACACTCCTTAGGTTTCCTTCGGTGCGTTCACGACCAGCGTAAATAAAGTCGACTCAAGCATGAGCTTCAAGTTGAGATGTATTTCTTAATACGAGGGTTAGTCTCTTTCCGAAGAATGCGTTGTGTATGTTTTTGTTGGCTTTCGGCACAACAAAATACATGCGCCCAATAAACCTTTCCTGTTGGAGACACGCGTGGACGCCCAGTCCTTCTGTGTATGCGCCCATACATATATAAACATATTCACAATAAAGATGCTTGCTTCAAAATCCAGTGGTGACATAGCGATAAATACGAGAGAAATGCGTTTGCATTACGTATAGCACCTTTTTGAGGTCCCCAATCCACGATTTCAAACTACATTCACAGCATTGCAAACTGTTGTTCGTGAGCTCACTCGACACACGTCTTACTTCTTCGAGAAGCACGAACGGACCATGAAAAGTAGCCGTGGAAAGCATTGGGGAAATTAGCGGAGGTTCAAATTGAAATCTAGAAAATAACAAGGGGGAAAAGAGAAATGAAACTGGCCGTGAAGATGAATTGCCGCTGTTGCGAGCGGAACCCACAACCTACGCATTGTGCGTGCGTTGCACTACGAATTTTGTTATGACGATGGCTATCAATGGGTCCACTGACGTGGGTATTTATGTTTATTAGGTCTCGCAGTGGGAGTGTCAGCCAGTGGCATTCAGAACATGGCAGGCATGGAGAATTCTGCAAGATTGGCGCTACCTGCCAGTGTGCGAATGGGCGTCACTTCACTTTTCTCAGCAAGCGACCTGAGGCTAAGCGTAAGCCGTTTTACGCGATCATTTACTACGAACGAAGTGAATTGTACAGCAGCAATGCCAAATTCAATTCGAGCGGCGTGTCTGGCACTGCCGCCGCGTTGATCCGCTGTTCACGTAAGCCACGCAAATGTGTTTTACACGCACGTTAACACACATTTACACACACACACGTTTACACATATGCGCTTACACACACAAATTTACACACATACACAGATGCATGCGTGTGTGCGTCCATTGTCTAGGTTATCACCAGTCTTTTCCGGACAGCGAAAGAGAAAGCAGGACTACGCAGTACCTATCGCTAATGCCAGACTGAAGAAAAGTGCGATTGTCAAGTGGCACCAGATCAGGAGAAATCATTCTGCCAACGAGTAATGCTGACAGCTATCGAAATGAGACCGCTAGGGAATGTCTGAGCTCCTTACTATGGTGAGCACTGAGGGTCAGATTGGAGGAGCAGGTATAGAGGAAGCTCCTGTGCGAACGGGAGACAAGTGAAGGCGCCCAAGGGTTAGACCACTTTGACAAATTGAACTCTGCTCTGTCGAGACAGGAAGGCTTTCGTTGAGAAGGTGCTCCCTGTCAACCAGTGCGACGCATCCATTAGCAGCCTTGCGAAAACGCCAGCTCCCATTTCTCCACACTGCACTCTCAGCGCAATCTTCGGTAATTTTCACAACGAGGGTGTAATATACGAAGCGAATGAGATGACAGCAACGAACTAAGCACCATGGTACAGTGACAGCTGACTTATTCCTGTCGGCTCCGCTTCGGCTGCGCATTCGCGAACTGAGAACGCTGTCAAGCCCTGTGAAGGACGAGACACGTGTCGAATAACTATAAAGAACCTCAGTTTTCTAAGAAATCGTGTACTGTCCAATGATTTACGCGCGTCACTCCACTGTAAACAAAATATAACACATGAAATGGGAGTAAATCACTGTTACCGTATCCGATTCCCATCTATATGTTTTAAGCTGTACTGCCTACCTGATTCGCCCATCCGTCCGTGCGTCCATCCATCCGACCGCCCGTCGGTCGATCAAATTAAATTATGGGATTTCACGTGGCAAAACCACTTTCTAATTATGAGGCCCGCCGTAGTGGGAGACTCCGGAAATTTCTACTACCTGGGGTTCTTTAACGTGCACCTAAATCTAAGCACACTGGTGTTTTGGCATTTAGCTCCCATCGAAATGCGGCCGCGTGGCCGGGATTTCATCCCGCGACCTCGTGCTCAGCAGCCGAGCACCATAGCCACTAAGCAACCGCGGCGGGTACCGTATGTCGATCGCTTGCACTACGAAAACTCCTCCGGCGCCACCCCATGCGCATGCGCGAAAAGAAGAAAGAAGTGAGGAAGAGAGGTGGACGATTAGCTAACGCAACCTAGATAGTATGCCTGTTTACTCCTATCCATGACGACACGCTACCTTGTCCGCAATTTCAATTGACGAGGCTGGCGTGATGAAAGCGGTGACGTCGAAATGACTGTTGCCTATAGGCCACGTGTCATACGTACTCCTGAGCAGCAGGCTGCTTTCGATCAGCAACGCCGCAAGCAGAACCGGGAAGGAGCTCGTCTACGCCGTGCCGATGGTGCAGCCCGAGCACGAGAACAAACTCGTGCAGCCATTAAACGTTAAAGCCGAGCGCAAGCAGCAAGTGCGTACTGCGGATCCGGCAGCGTACCAAGCCATCGTTTGATGAACCGTCGGGATTAACCCTTATAAACACCGGGGCCACACGTTTCAGCTTCTCTGGTTAGCCATGTGTACGGAGTGCTTGTGCGGTTATTTTTCTTTATGGTACGTATCAGTCAGGGTAAACATTTATTCCCCTGCTGACCACGTTTTCGCATGTAAAACCGGGAGCATTTTTTTCATCCGAGTGAAGGTTGTTGGGAAGGGTAGTCGGACCATTTATGTACACCATTCAGGAAGTTTTTGCGGCTTTTCCTGAGAGTTATTCCTGAGAGCTCGCCGCTTATGTTGACAAGTGTCGTGTTTTCGAGGATATGTAGCCTCCTCTTGAATCGGTGGAATCCCCTTTACTTGTAGCGTAGGAAAAAAAGGACGGCAAACCGTCGCGACGGCTGGCTTGCTACAGGCAGCTGGAGCTTCGGCGGAAGTGAAACCGGCGTACTGCTTCCATGCACGCGCACGCAAAGAAACACGGCCGTGCTCCGTACACAGATTTCACCACTCAGCCAACTGACAATGATTAATTGTTCAGTAGTGCGCCCAATCAAGCACTTGCGGGGTCTGCACTGCCATACGTACATCTCGTCGGCACCCGCTAAAGTCAACCCAGCAACATTTTGTCAGATGCACCACCACGGCATGTTCCCAGTAGCGTGACCGTGTTTGTCGCCGAGTATATATGCTTATGTGGAAGGGAAGGAGCTTGTGAGGGCTTGAATCGTCTTATTTCATAACGTGATCTTGAGCTAAGTTCTAGATCATGTGGTTTTAAACTCCCTATAGATGATTTGTATTCACGTGATCTTAAACGACGTTCATTAAAATGTCAACTGATTACATCCTTCTACTACGTTTCTTACAGGTAGTAGTAAAATATGTAATGTAGCACATTACATAGTTTCTACTTCTTAGTTTTACACGTTTCTAAGAAGTGGTAGTAAAACTATGTAATGTAGCACATTTTAGTCCAGCAAGCCACAGTGATATTTTAGTACAAGGGAACAAGGGAACCCTAGTTGCTAGCGCTAACAAGACTAACGAACAAGAAAAGGTGGGACAAGACAGAGCGCTAGACTTCAACTAACAAGCTAGGGCCGGGTATTCCGATAACACATTGGTGTCAGTCACTGAGAGCCTCATTAAAGAGGTAAGAGCTGACCCGTAAGCCACTCGGTTCAATAACGCACGTCCCAGGGGCGCCCTGTGGCCGACCCATGTACACACAGGGTGTCCGACCACCTAAAGAAGGTGGCAAACAAGTGCTGTGTTGGTGCTGTTTTTTTTCAGCGCCACTCAAGTGCGTAAGAATGTGCAGGCTGGTAAACAAAGCCGGCAGTAAAGGTACATGCACTAAGGACCATGTCACCCGCTTTGTTGACTGCAATGTGGGTGTGGATTACAAAATTCCACTTCCCTATGAAATGTGCTATGTTGGACAAACAGGGAATGAGAGGTTTAGGGAGCACCGGAATGCTGTAAACGCCCTGGCAGGCGCTGGCCACTTGGCTGACCACTGGCGTAGATGTATACGTAAATGCTCCTCGTGTTTTTATAACACGCAAGTGCTCAGACGGTTCGCCATGTAGTTATATATGGCAATATTTGAGGCGTATTGCATTTCGAAAGCGGCTGATTAATGTGTAAGCGCTCAATCACTGGCAGCCACTGATAAAGAAGTGTTGTACCTTGAGAAGAACCTGATGAATGCTTTGTAATGGCTTGCTGCGGGCGCCTATCGGCTTCGTTGCGCATTTGGTTTTCTCCTAAGTGGAACATTCGTTTATGCGTCTGTCTGCACATTTATTTCAGCATAGGGTACTTTCTTGCATGTTTTCTTTCTGAATAAACTTCTCTGTTGAAGTCTAGCGCTCTGTCCTGTCCCACTTTTTTTTTCCGTTAGTCTTGTTAGCGCTAGTAACTATGTCACACCAAATGCATGAAAACCAACTAGCCCAACTTTCTGCGTGAAATATTTTCGTTCTGTGCCGGACCATTCTTTTCAAGAAAGTTTATTTTTTTGTTCTTCTATGTAGTGTAATAGGCCAAAACGCCGTAAAGTAAATTTGTCTTCGTCCCTGACTGCCTGCGCGTCTTCGGGTCTTCGGGCCAACACGCTTGCCCGTCCGCCTGAATAGGTTGATCGATGTCGTATGGCACGTAGGATGAGCGATGCATGAAATTATTTTATGCACGGAGAGAGAGGATCTTTAATGACTGAACTGTCGAGAGGCCAAACTGAGCAATGTGCCGCTAGTCGGCTACTCTGCCCTGGTAAGAGGGCTTGGACAAAGTATAAAAATGTGGTAAAAATGAGGAGGGTGGCATGGAATGCTAGATATTCTACTGCTACCGCACAGTGCGCGTATACGTGCATGCGTGTTCCACGGTGTAACCACCGTGGCGGAGATGGATCGTGACTACTACAGCGCAGCCGTTAGAGCGACTATATATCATTTTCTTGGCTATCCTGTAAGTGCCGTTGGTGCGACGTTGGTGGGAGGACTTTGGTACGACTCCGTAAACCTTTGTGTCGGCGGATATCACGCACGGCAATAGGGGGCACGACACGAAGATTTGGCCACAGTTTCGAAGGACATATAAGCGCCTTCTTAGTTCGTTGCCTCCTGCTCAAATGGTGCGAGCAGTGTTTACAATACTTCTACTAGAACAGGGGTTAGAAATGTATACCTAGCAGTCCAAACTTTACGCATATGAAATAAACCATCATTAGTGTATTATCCTCTTCGTAGCCACTCATATTGAAGCAGCGGCTTGTCATAATTCTGACTCATTATTATGCTACCGTATGATCAATGTATGCTTGTTTCTTTTACGCCTAATCGCTCGCACGTGTGCTTAAATTTGGTAGATCGGTTCTTGCCGCGCACAAGGCATGGAACGTAGACGTTCATCACATTGTAATAGGTTGTAGCAAAGACGTATTAATACGAGAGTGCACGTAAGCTTGCGTCCGAGTTGACTCTGATGGCGCTTACTGTATGCGAGGAAGTGGGGCTGCTTCCCTTGTCACTGTGTAATGATTGTTATTCGCTCTTCCCGGCGTTCTGGGGTTGAACTTCTTTGTTTGGAAGTCAGCTATAGAACACCGGCGGATCAATGTGTGTTTTTAACCTCGAGGAAAGCAGTGCATCGCAAAGGACCGGCAACACAGGCAGTTTTTGTGCAGACGGGGTCCGTGAACTTGGCCACACAGATTGATTTCATTCCTTAATGTACCAGTAAATATGTTTCCTGGCAACTACTGCACACGTAACACTGCACACGGGCAAAGACCTCAGTCCAGCAAGAACAACAGATTGGCTTCAGCAAGGGATATCCTACAATCGAATACGTCCATGCCATCAATCAGGTAAATGAGGAACTTGAGGAGTAAAATCAACTTCTCTGTATGGCTTGCATAGGATATGAAAAAGGCATAAGATCAAGCAGTAATGTCAGCAGTCATGCAGAGATTGCGTGATCACGGAGCACAAAAGGCATACGTGAATATATTTGGAAATGTCTGCAAAGATGCTACAGCTACCGTAATTCTCCACAAGTGGAAAAATACCAATCATGAAAATGGTCAGGCAAGTGAGGCACGATTTCTCCGATGTTATTCACTGCGTGCTTAGAAGAAGTGTTCAAGATATCGGACTGCGAAGGCTTAGTAGTGAGGATCAACGACTATCTCAACAACCTTATGTTTGCATATGACATTGTGATGTTCTGCAACACTGGGTATGAATTGCCGCAAATGATTGAGTATGTTAAGCGTCAAGGTGCAAGAGTAGGGTTGAATACTTTTATGCCATAGTCAAAGGTAACGTTCAATATTCTGAGAAGGCAACAAAAATTTATGATCGCCAGTCAACGCCTAGAGTCTGTCCATCAGTATGATAACCGAGGTCAATTACTCACAGGGGACCCTTATATTTAGAGGAAAATTTACAGAAGGATAAAATTATGTTGGCGTGCATACGACATGTATTGCGAAATCCTGACTGTGTGCTGTCAATCAGTCTGCCGATGCTAACATAAGGGGCAGAAACATGCAGGTTAACAAAAAACGCTCGAGATGAACTCAAGGATCACGTCAAGAGCGATGGAATGAAAAGTGTTAAACGTACCGTTAAGATACAGGAAGAGAGCGGGGTACGTCAGAGAACAAACGGGGATAGCCGATATTATAGTTGACATTAGTAGGAAGAAATGGAGCTGGGCAGGTCATGTAATCCGTAAGGCAGATAACCAGTTGGCCATTAGTGTTAGGCAATGGGTGCCGAGGCAAGGGAAGTGCAGTCGATGACGGCAGTAAACTAGGTGGGGTGCGCAAATTAGGAAATTTGCAGCACAATGGGGGTGTTCACCTAGCAACACTAGTAGGTTTGCAGCGGTAGGCCGAAACAAGTCAGTCGGTGCTACGGCGAAGCGGGCAAGCAAGCGCTTCTCGTCGTGTGCTTTTACCAACGCCGTGCCCAGTGCCCAAGTGCCTTCAGTACAGCAGGCGCAAGTCGACATCAGCTAGCGCATGACTGGGGTAATTGGAGCTCCCTGGGAGAGGTCTTCGTCGTTTGGTAGCGAACACAGGAATCAGCTGATGATGATGACTGCACACGTCTTCGCTCTACGGTTATACATTTTGCCTCGTGAAAGGAGCACAGTACGTTGGCGATCACCCAGTTGCATTTCCGACAGCTGATCGCACAGTAGCCGAGTAGTAGGGGTAATGGTTTCTCATTCCCTAAAAGCAACGTGCGGCGCACCACCGGGAAGAACCATCTCCTTCCTCTAGAGCAAACTACGCAGTGAAAGGGTTCTATAACTTGCACAGTTTGCACATCTGCTATAGTTGTACGTGTATTGGAGCTAGAAGGGATATGCTGCGAAGCGTGAATTGTTGTCGCCAATATTACGTTGATGACCGAGTTCGATGACGGCGCCAGGAAACACACATCTTTTTCACAAATTGGGAAGCATTTATATTTCTCTTGTCTCTGATAATTTGCTATACAGAAAGCAGTAATAGTTTGAGTGCGGTGGTGGAGTGCGTTCAAATAGCTAGCCAAGTAACCCCAACGTGGTGGAAGAATCGATGAATCGGCTTATTATTGTCCTGAGCAAAATAACATACTGAGAGGAGGAGATATTTGCTTGTTAGAAAAGACTTAAGAATAAGACCACCGTCGAGCATTGCGATGACATTTCCTTGAGTCTTAAAAGTCTGTCAGAAGAAGTAAAAGCGGCTTTATGGTGGTGTAATGAAGCAGCACGGAAAATATAGCATCCAAGAAACATACAAAACAGGATCAGCACTAACAGCCAAGCTACTTCCAGTTCGCCAGCGCTCTCTGCAGAGCTAATAGGACTGCACGTGTACTATATTTGAGCTTTTCGCTCCTTTTAACTGTGTCATCAAGATGGAGAAGATTTCCTTGATTAGTTTGTTACTGACTGCACCATTGTTGTGCTGTAAACCACAGAGTAGTTTGTTTGATTAAGGTTTAGGTGAAATTCGTTAGACTCAGGCTAGACTCCTACGACTGTCTGCTACATGTTTGGGCTTTCGAGGTCCCGTACGGTCCTGAAAAAGAATTCATGCCCTCCTCGTTTACTACGTACAGAAAACAGCTGCGCCTGGAGGCAATTTCAATAATTCGACTCTTGTAGAGCTTACATCAACGTACCGGCAAGCTCCTGAACACTTGACGCCGCAGACGGCAACAGCAAGTTTGATTTAGAATTCACAAGAATTCCGAATCCCGCTCTCTACATAGGGACTCAAAATCAGCTCGATGTTGCTGGCGTACGCAATGAAAGGTGCTCGCTTTTCCGCTTTTTTCTAAATACGAGGGAAAGTGTACTCCTAGCTTTCTTGTTAGCCTGCTTCTTTTGCAATAGTAATCATCGAAGTACAACATCTGCACTCTTCGAAGCGGGTGGCAAGAAACATTCATTTCTTCCCGCATATTTGCTCTTTCTGGTTTTATTTTTGCCTTCCTCTGCGTTCTGTTAAAGTCAATACCCCTTTCTTGTTATACCGCACCCATTGCGTGACTTTCGTTTGCTAGCGCTGAACCATTCTCCCTGAGTGGCTGCAGAAACGATGTCATCTTCCTTTCAACACTCGCTTTCTATCTCTGATTAGAACTGGGAATATGATGCAAGAACTGACCTTAGCATAGAGAATGAGCATGCCCATGGGTATAAGGCCTAAAAAAATGGATTACTTTAGATAGGCTGAATCGGTACTCTTCGGAACCGTTCCGCTAGTTCACGCGTTTGCGTGAAAGTGATGGCGGGATTTATGCATCATATTAACTGAAGTTTTCACGGTAAATGGCATGGGTGACAAATAAAGCGAAAGAAACCATCGGTGAAACCTCACCCAGGTACCAAGTAGGCTTCCTCCAGAAAAAAAAAAGAAAGGGATTGGCTAGGCAGCTTTGAACTTAGGACTGTGTGGGTGAAATTCAGTACCTAATAACTTTTTCTGCACTTTCAGCAGGGAGTTCTTATACAAGCTCTCGGCTAATGTTGGAACATTTGTAAGCACTAGGGGAAAGAGAGCAAAGCGGGAAAAAAAAACGCTAAAGAGGCAGCAACCAAACGGATAAACACTTTTTGAGTTGGCAGCTGTGCTATCATAAAAACTGTTGCCACTGTCAAATATTTACTAAGCGTGTCGGTTACGCGGCAGCTTAAATAACATTCTTTATTAAAGCAAAACAATGTGCTTTTATAAAGAGTACTTCAATTGACGGCGTGTTGTTGCAGGGGGGATATTAAAGGTAGCGCTTGTCGCGTCATTGCGCGATACTGCAGGGGTCGGATACGTTAACCAGCATATGTGCAAGTGTACAGTGAATGTAGGCAGCCCATGCGTGGCGAATGTCCACTGCGGTGCAAATGACAGGGGCAAAAGAGGATGCATAAGCACCGTAACGCTTAGATTCTCGCACCGTTCATTGCTTGAATAAAATTCCCTTTGACTCAGTGGCGCGAGCGTACGCACGCCTGCTTTGCGTCGGCACCTTTCTATCAGCGGCGAAGGTACGACCACTGAACACGAAAATAGGCGAAAGAGCCAAGGAAAGCTATTCGCTTTAATAGGAAACTGTGTGTGTCGGATTTTTTTCCCTTCGTATCACGGCTCATTCACCACGGCGTCTCGCAGCCGGGTAGCCAAGAGTCGCAAATGGTCGCTTTGGTCGAAAGGCGACTGGTTCGGGTTAGTCAGTCGCTGCTCGATATTTCAGTCGCGTGGCTGCAGGCGCAAGGAAACTGAAACAGTCGGCGGCATAGTAGCAGGATGTCTCTATACGCGCGCACTTACTTTATGCGGCGGTGAAAGCCATGAAGACGTGAGCAGGTAAAAACGGCGTCAATCGCGGAAAACCTTGGGCGTCGCGACGGGCAAGTCGCGCTCGCAGGTGTGAACAACGGTCGCCGTGCGTCACTCCTCGGTCGCCGTTCGCAGTTAGTCGCGCGATCTCTTTCAATCGCCGGTGCGAATAGGCCCGTTAAGTGTTTGCACATGCTGCGGTATTGTTGCGATAGCTGCTACACGGATGCTCAAAGCGCGTTCACGCCTTCGCCGTCGGCGTTGTCGTGCTATCCCGCCATCGAGCGTTGTGCGCACGGATGTTACGAGCACACCAGCGTTCCTGCTGAGCTGCTGTGCGCATGCACCGGTCTGAGCGGAAAGGACAAATCGCGAACTTGCGATTTCGCCGTGGTCGTGCTCCGAGGAGGCACATGACGTCGCACCACGTTCCTCTTCACACCGCGTTCCTAGTCGTTGCGTTCGCTTCTGCTCGCTTCGCCAGAGCATTTAATGTCTGAGCATTGAAAAGGAGAGCTCGCGTGCGCCGCAACCACAGTTGAGGCGGTAGTATGGACGGCGACAATTCTGATAAGGCCTGGAATCGACAGCGGAACCAGATGACGAGGAAACGAATCGCCCAGGAAAGAGACCAACAGCGCGCCGAACGACTGGCTAAACGCCGCAATATAGCTAGACAGCAAGACTAACCTGGACTTGCAATCAAGACTAACCAAGGCTAGCTAACCATGCTATGCCTTAGCTTTCGCTACGTATATCCTGGCATAGCTGAGCTAAGCCACTGCCATTTTTTTTTACCGGCGTTTTCTGGCGTTGCGGCTCTCGGCGTCGTCGCATAAACGCCGCCAGATAGCGCGTCCAGCCACACGAGCGGCACGTGGACGGCGCGTTCTGGCCGCACGTGATCGCGGTCATCGAGCGAGATCCGATCATGTTTGCCCGTGCGGTCGTGAAAGCATGGTTGGTAATTTAAATACTAGGCGAATGTTTACTGCAGTTCATGCGGCCGATAAATACTTTGCTGTCGCTTTCATTGAATCGCTTCCCAAGAGGCAATGCCACATTTATCTTTAAATGACACAACCGAAGTATCTTCGCGGCCGACTACGCAAATATTTTTGCGCTAGTACGTCTTTACCATCGCCCGCTACGTAATAGTACAGAAACTGCGCCGTCATGTGTGAAAGCGAGGCATGGAGTTTAAAAACAAGAGTCATCTTCACCGGTTGGCGTATTCGTTTAAGACTGCATTTCTTCTTTTGCATATGATAAAGGTTTTTTCATGTTCCTGCATCGTTTGGTCTGGCGTTTCAGTTTAAAATGGAAGTGTGTGTGAGGTGAACAACGTAACTCATTCTCGGCCCAGCATCCAGACAACTACGCACTGCTGCCTACGGCACGAGAACAGGAGCCAGAACAGGCAGAAGATGCTAACAGTGGAGGCAACGTACAAACGTCTGCTAAATTCGCGAATGTTCCTTGCAACGAAACGCGCCGGCACAACGTGTGCATATAAGTGTGTCACTTGGAGGCGCTCCAGTTGGAACGTCGCCTTCCAAGAAAGCGGTTAAGGGGAGCACACGCCAGGGAAATGACTTGTAAACGAAAAGTAACGGTCTTAATACTGGGCGTTATGGGCTCCGTTAATGGAAGTGCACCCCTAATGAGGTAAGGAGACTGGTAGACGCCCTAATTTAGAAACGAAGCACCCAACTGCTTCTCAGAGAACGACGCGCAGTTAGAGTTTAGTGGGGAAATGTTCCAGTGCTGCAAGGCGCCACAGTAGCGTCATCGCCGCTTTTTAACTTGTAAGTTTAATGACCTCGCCTGTACGAGCACCTTGCAAAATACCGCTTTTTAGCGCGCGACTAAACTTGGGAGCCGGGCGGCGAAAACAATCCCTTTCTTAGACGAGCGCCAAAAACAGGGCCAACGTTCAAAATTTCTGCAAGAGGTAACTGCCGCCACCAACGAGCTGTTAATTTGCTATTTTTGATAGCAAGCGTTCACGTAGTTGCTGGAAAAACATGTCGGGATCGACAATTGTTGCTCCTCTGCCTTATATTCAAACACTCGTGCATGTGGCCGTATGTAAAAGCACAACACCATGAAACAGAGACATTGCCAGTTAAAACCAGGGTGTGGAAACTCCCTATACCTCCTTTGAGACACTAGGTCCAGTGTCGATACGCGGCAGTATTGCCGCTTCCACCACATGAGGTTGCGGGATATCCAACTGGAAATAATTCACAAACAAAACAATGCCTCCATGACGTCACTGATGAGGTCAGAAGGTAGAGGGCATAGCGTTTCACCCTACCATTACTACAGGGCACTGCGATCGTTCAACTATCATGGGAATGACGCGAAGTACAGGCTAAGGATTGGCATTCCGTTGATTGGTGAACTAATCGACAGCAATTTTCTTTGGCAGTTTTGGTTTCGCTCCAAGCGCAGTTGCTATACCTGCAGAGGCGCAGTCCAGCACACAGCTATCTGGCTTTGTTCTGTTGCTCGAAGTGCGCGCTGTGCTAGCGAATGGGCCGATGTTTGTCTCACGGTGTGGTAACGAAGCCCTGGCGAGAAAGCGATGGCACCTTGAACGTTGAGAGGACGCGTTTTGGCTGTTTTGACCTTGGTTTTTTCAAGTGTGTTAGGTTAGGTTAGGTGTTACCTGCTTTATCAAGCTTCAGAAGAGCAAAAACAATGTACTACTGATCCATGCACGATACTACGTACATGTTCTATGCTCAGAACCTTTAAATTACAACTCCGGCGATTTTTAGACCGTGTCAGGTTTCTGCAATGTTTAGGTTCCCGAGACCCCGCTGTCACGCGTCTGATAGTAGAATTGTTACGCGAATTAGCAAGTAATTTTACATAGGCAAAAAAGCACGAAAACGAAACGGAAACCTGACCAAGCAGCCAAGCGAACCTCTTTATGTGACGTCACGAGTTTCTCCACCGGGAGAGGCGCGCAAGGCATGCCGGTCTCGTCTGCTCGCAGTGAAAAGCAGACGCTCTGCTGAATCGTGACCACGCCGGGCCTTCGGGTGACAATGTCAGCTGCACCAACTCTTCGGATCTGTCAAATATTGATAGTTATGATTCTGACGAATTCAATAGTCGCGAATCGCAGTTCGCATTCGACCCGCCACCACGAGAGCCAGCGCCCATGTGCTACATATCGTGCCGCAACACGAAGACCAACGGTGGTGCACCTAACCATTGATTTTACACTTGTAGCATTTCTCTCAAAGGGCGCAACACGTTCTGACAACCCAAAATTTTTATTTCCATAAATATTTTATGAGTATTTCTCTATCAGCATATGTACGGCTGTCATTGCTGTTGTAAAAAAAAATGGCTGTGGCTTAGGTGAGGTTAAGCCCAGGATGCGAAGCATACTAGCCTTTATTTTAGTTGTTGAACCACTGTTTAGCCTGGTGAACTGCTGTTGCTTGGCTATATTTGGTTCGGCTAGACGAAGAAACAACTCATGCGTTACTCTGCTTCGCCTTCAAGAGTGGAACGCGACAGCGTTCCCGTCGACCCGCCAAGGGGTGTAAGACAATGGGCTACGGCGCAGCGACTACGCGCCCCGCATTGGACGCGGTGAGCCTCGAGCAACGCAGCGTTCGGCGCGGCAACGAAATGTGCGCGTGAGCAAGCGACGCACGCCTGAGCCTTAGAAACAGCTCGTTTCTAAGGCAACACCGCATTCACTAGAGGCGCTTTTGTACCGCTTTTGTACCGCTCGTACTCGTGGCTCAGTGGTAGCGTCTCCGTCTCACACTCCGGAGACCCTGGTTCGATTCCCACCCAGCCCATCTTGCAAGAGTTGAGCCGAAGCCACCTAGAAAATCAGCCTCTGCAGCCCGCCGCAACCTTCGCTTCTCATTCTAACGAGCAGCTCTGTCTCCAGGAGGCATCTCACCTCGTGAGTGTCAAGCAGAGGCAAGCGCAGCTGCTTATATACCGCCGCGACGCCGCGAGAGACGGCGCGAGTTGGAGCCCCGTTTCTCCTCTGTCGTGACGTCACGGTGTCACGCACGTGGTATTGAAGGCGACACCGCCGCGCCTGAGGAGCTGGGTAGAGCTCTCGGAATATGCTTCGCATAATAAATAAATTATTATTCACTGGCGCTAAATCGGGAACAGAATTGTAAAACGATGCATACCCTGGTGTGCCCTGGTGGTAAACCATGCTTCGATTCCAAAGTCAAACAACGTTTATGTAATGTATTGTGCATTATATCAAATACTGCAGAAATAAAATTAGATCTTACGCGAAAATATTTTAATATAGCTTTGTTTACCAAGCCGCAAGCAAACGGCACTCATTTAAAGGCCGAAGCCAATCCGAAGCCTGTACTTCCCATCATTCTCATGTAGGTTGAGGCAACGCTCAGGCAAGCTCCTGTAGACACTAGCGCCACATTTCCCTCAAGGGTATTTATTTAGAAACTCTATGGTAGAGGTAGTGGGTGCCGCCGTGAGGAGGAGGCTTGCCGCTAACCCTCCTCTCCCACTTCGCATGCAAGAAGGCTGTGTTCGGGCTCTCTGCCAGGTCGGCTGGCCACGCGAAGACATTGGCCAAATCGTGGAGCCTACCGGAAATGGTTTACAGAAAGAAAGTTGAGTACAATACATGTATTTAATTGACAGTGTGAGAAGTAAGGACCCACAGAATTTTAAACTGGCAACATGCATCTGCATGATCAGAAAGTAGCTAATAATTGCTCTCATTATTTGAAGTGCATGCTGAATGAGGGAGCATATTTCTATAGCGCTTACAAGCGCATATAATTTGCCTGTAGTCATACTTTGCGTCATATTCATGTAGTATATAGAAAAGCACGGCGAGTATTAGGTCACTATTTTGACGCAACTGTAACGAAAGGAACCAACTATTCATAAAAAAAGGAACTTAATAGTGCTCTTCTTCGCAAGGGGGATTACCAGTTCGTACCTAATTACCGTTAAATACTCTAAACTTGTATTGATGGTAATATTAAACACACTTTTCCGGCAAAGCAAATAACAGTGCGCCCCTTCTTTATTGCAGGTGGTCAAAAACTTGCATATATAGAAGCTGATCCTAAAGCAAGGCAGCTGAGAGTATGGTGCCCTCTATGCTCCAATATACAGATAAAATAGAGAGCTTCAACTTTGTTCAGTACGATGTCTTAGTAATGGTGCATCAAAACACAACAAGAAATTACATGCGTGAATCCTCTTGCCGCCATTGCTCTTGAAATTTGATAACACATTACGGCTGTTTCTTTCTTTCTTTCTTTCTTTCTTTCTTTCTTTCTTTCTTTCTTTCTTTCTTTCTTTCTTTCTTTCTTTCTTTCTTTCTTTCTTTCTTTCTTTACTTTAGCCTTGGCTGTATGTTTGGACAAAATAAAGAGTGCACAAAATGTATAGTCCAACAAACACGCATTCAACCGCTTCAGTACACGTATTTCGGCCACTGAACATGGGCTGCCGTCATGACGAATGGGTCGAGTGACACTGCTCCTGCGTCATTCCACTGAGGCTTGCACAGAAGTGGTTTACTCATGCAAAATGAATACTTGCTCAGAAAATAACCTGCAATACTTGTGCTTACCTGCTGTCATTAGCAAACCTGGAGAACTTCGCAGAACTGGAATTCGCGGTGTTAGAACACCACATAGCCGCGCAGCACATGTGATGCCTCGATTTAACCATCTTCGCCTAATGCTTGGTTCACCTGGTTTCCTGCGTCTTCCATTCGCTGCACTACTGATCAAGCTTCCCTGTCTTATCTTTTCCATCTTCATACTTGGTAACGCAAGCGAAGCAGATCGAGCTATTGGCAAGGGTGAGCGAAGGCAAGCTCGACGGACACACGAAGACAGCCACTTCCTGCGATTCGCCCAATTTAAAATTTACAAAAACAAAAATAAAAAGGTAAGGTAGGATGTCCGGCAACCAATTGGGGCGCGCATGTTCCTTGAAACCGAAACTAGCACTCACCTTCCCGGGGTTGTTAAAACCGCGGGATCAGGGATATGCAAAAGAGCCGCTCCAACGCTCGGGAAATTCTCAAAATGACGCAGGTGTGCGGAGATTTTCTGCCACTACTCACATTCTAGCATGATGGCATTCTTACACGTCGCTCTATTAAATTTTCAGATATTTTTATTAGCAAAATCCACTTTCATCTTTCGTTTCCGCGTCTTCATAGGTGAGTGTGCCTCTATCGCTTTCTTGACCAAATTTAGCTTACTTCTTACCTTACTCACGGAATTGTACTCTGTCCAATCGCTGCAATAGCTGCAATTTTTTAACGACTTAACTAGACTTATTTACTTACTCGGGTGGGTGACATTCTTCCAACCTACTGGAATTATTATATAACCATGAAGGCCCAGCAACCAGGTAGCGTTGTCGTGCGACCCGAAGGTATTTAGCCACTGTTCTGGTAAAATGGCAGCAGAAAGCCGAAAATATCTTTATGCTATAATTGACGTGTTAATCGACCAAAAGAGTAACGACTGGACACATACATTTTAGCCGCATTTTCTATTTCCTCACATGTTAAACGCTCCGCCATCTCATTAACATACCTTCAGTAACATTTCGGTGCCAAACGATGCTGACTTCGGATTCAAAGTGTAGTGACATTGGGATTCGCAGTAAGAATGCAAGTGGTTAAGCACTCGAGTTCTTTCGAAAGCACGAAATATTCGCGGACACAATGTTTTATAACAACTTATTGAGCGTAAAATAATAAGAAGGTAGAAACAATGCATCCTACGAGTGTTTATTTTTTTTTAATTCACAACAATATTCTAAACACTGAAAACAAACTCGTAATGACAGACACCAATAATCCTTAAAAAATGGTACGAAACATTGTCGAGTTTACTTATGTGGCTTTACGTGCGAAAACCATTTTCTGATTCTGGAACACGCCGTAGTGGAGGACTCCGGAAATTTCGACCACCTGGGGTTCTTTCACGTGCACCTAAATCTACATTCACGGGTGTTTTCGCATTTCGCCCCCATCGAAATGCGGCCGTAGTGGCCGGGATTAGATCGTCCAAATAACGTTGAATTCAGACCACTAGAGAGACGACGACGAAGTGTCTTTTGATACAGCGCTGTTCTTTCTAGCTCCGGGTTATTTCTGTGAAAACCTAAGTTCATCCGCTGGTCCTCGCTCCCTGCTCAGTCGCAATGGAAGTGGACGACCCCGCACGTCTGCCGGCGACGGCGGCGTCAGCGGCGGCCGCCTCCAGGAAGCGGATCGGTCAGCAGAGCGACACCGACAGCGAGGACACCCATGTCTACTCTCTCAGCAGTGAGGACACTTCCGATGACGACTTCCAGCTTGTACAGAGCCGCAGAGCGAAGCGACGGAACACCAGGACGTCCTCATCGTCAAGCACGGAAACAGTGAGACAGACACAGAGGCCGGACGCCAATACCATCATCTTTGTGCCCCTGCTTCCCAACGTCAACATGAAGCTACTTAACAGGCAATCTGTGTCGATGTCACTGGAAGCCTTGGTGCCAAATGAAATATCGGACATTCGAGTGAACACCCGAAAAAATCTTCTGGCGGTTGATGTCCAGCATGCGGCTGCTTTGACCACTCTACGCAGCGTAACGGACCTCGATGGCATTCAGGTGCGCTCTTACATCCCTCTGGGATCTGACGTAGTCACCGGCGTTATCTACGACGTAGACGTCGCCATCCTTAATAACGACTTGCCGATTCTTATCAAGCCAGCCAATGATGAGGTCATCGTTGATGTTAAGCGGCTAGGCAGTTCACGCTGCGTGAAAATAGCATTCAAGGGCAAACATATACCCTCGCATGTCAAGGTTGGACACTTCAGACATGCAGTGCGGCCTTTCATTGCGAAACCTCTCCAGTGCCGCAAATGCATGAAACTGGGACACGTGAGCAGCGTCTGCGAAAATCAGGCAGCATGCCCCCGCTGCGGAGAGCCCCACACTGCAGATAAATGTGGCGCGACTGTGGTGAAGTGTTCAAACTGCGGAGGATCGCATGAAGCTTCATCGAAGAAGTGCCCACATATTAAGAAGGAAATGGCCATCTTGAAAGAGATGGCGAGAGATCATTCATCTCATCGCGAAGCCGCCGAAAAAATCAGGAAGCGACGTTCACGTCACCGGCGCTCCTCAAGGAAGGCTTCTCAAGGAAGGCGCATGCCACTTCCTACAACACCACCTCCTCCTCCACCGCCTAGGCCAGACAATGTGGAAAGGACCGCGAAGAGCAAGTCCACTGAGAAGGCCACATCTGCCGAATCTTGGCCGGCTCTACCAAAACGACAACATTCACCAACAGAATCACAGCAAACTTTCGCTGGACAACCCCCGACGTCTACTGTCGGCGATGTGTGCGACCAAGACAGGCAGGTGGCTGATATGCTGCAATCGCTAATTAATACAATGCGCATTATACTGAACAAGCTGCAAACACCAGCAGCTCGAAGCGCTCTGCAAATACTGGATGCACTAAATCCAGTGCTTGCTAGCATCGTTTAAGCACCATGGCTCGACCAATAGTCCCCTTCCGCACTGAACTTAAAAGTGCGTCGATCTTTCAATGGAATGCCAGGGGTCTAAGGACCCGTATATCAGACTTTCGCCAATTCATTTTCACAAATCGCTTCCCCATACTGGTCATTTGCGAACCAAATACATCAACTCCACTCAGACTGTCCGGTTATGAATCTTTCGTCTCGTCCACACGCGGTGCGAGCACGAAAGTGATCATCTACATCCGCACGGACTTCACATATGTCGCTAACGCAATAGAGCCTCATGACGACAACCAATATGTCTGCCTAAATGTCCAAAAGAAGAATGTGTCATTTACACTAATTGGTGCCTACATATCCCCAGCGGGTCACTTTGACGGCGAACGACTCAAGAAAATATTACTAATGAACAATGGTCCCTGGGTTATCACAGGTGACTTCAACGCGCATCACCAGCTATGGGGAAGCACTAAAATGGACTCCAAAGGCAGGAGCCTTGCCTCCTTTGCTGCCGACCATGATTTGTGCTGTGTAAATGACAGCAGCCCTACATTTCTGCGAGGCACGACCTACAGTAGCTGCTTGGACTTGACTTTGGTGTCACGGCGCTTTGCCTCGAGCGTCCAATGGTTTACAGACGTAGAAACACATGGAAGCGACCATATTCCAACATACATAACGATTAGAGGAATTGACCAACGCTCCTCTACTGTGTTGCGTACAGTTGATTGGACAAAATTTAAGAAGGATATGGATGACACTTGTCGGGAAGGCCTCTCACACACTTTCGAAGAAACAATCGCAGAGGCATTGAAAACGTCCATGTGCTCGCTTACAAGGTCAACAAGGCGAACAGACTTGGACGTGGAACTGGATAGGCTGCGTGCGACACGCCGACAGGCGGAGAGGAGGTATCGGCGCACGAAGTCCGTCTTGGATCTGAGGGCTTCACGGCGCATACAAAAGAAAATCCAGCGTCGCATGGATAAATTGGAAGATAAGCGATGGAAAACATTCTGTCAGTCGCTTGATCCCCGAAAATCGCTCTCGCACATATGGAGAACGGTTAGGGGTCTTCGCTCATCTCCGCATCAAAGGAAGCCCTTCGCTGCTCTGGCCCTCTACCAACTTCGCTCGGAACTTCAATTGGCTGAAGAGTTCTGCGCACGGATTGCTGGGTCCGTGGCCATCATTACTGACGCAGCATTGAATGACATCCCTGAGGCACGTGTACCAGAAATCAACGTGCTATTTTCACTCGAAGAGCTCGATGCTGCGTTGGTGACTTGCAGGCGTTCTTCGTCACCAGGACCTGATGGCATCACGTATGCTGCCCTATGCCACCTTGGACATGAGGCACGTGATGAGCTTCTCAACTACTACAATGAGTCTTGGCAGAACGGCGCCGTTCCTAAACAATGGAAATCGAGCCGCTTGATCCCCATTCTGAAACCTGGAAAGTCACCGCTTGAGATCTCATCATATCGTCCGATTGCGCTTTCGAGCTGCGTCGGCAAAGTGATGGAAAGAATGATTCTTGCCCGATTGGAATGGTACCTAGAACGATTCAACATCTATCCGAACGCCATGACAGGCTTCCGTCGGGGTCGCACGTCCATAGACAACGTCATTGACATCGTAACATGGGTCCAAAATCAAAAAAGCCTCAAGCGCCTGTCTGCGGCACTTTTTCTGGATATAAAAGGAGCCTATGATAACGTCACCCATGAGGCCATACTAAACTCACTTGAGGCTGTTGGAGTTGGTGGCCGGATGTATCAATGGCTTCAAGACTATTTGACTGAAAGGCGTTTTTTCTTACAGACCGAAGACGGCCCAACTTCAGACCATTACATCTGCCGTGGTGTGCCGCAAGGTGGAGTGTTGAGCCCTATTTTGTTCAACCTCGTCCTGGTAGGACTAGCGGATTACCTACCGCAGACAGTACATGTCTCAATATACGCCGACGACATTTGCATCTGGGCCTCTGCGGTGACTCGCCCTCAGCTAAGAGCCAGGCTTCAGCGGGCGGCAACCATGACGGCTTCTTATCTCCGAGAACAAGGCCTCAGTGTGTCTACTGAGAAGTGCGCATTACTTGGTTTTACGCGGAAACAAATGTCATCGTATCCTGTTACCATCAATGGTCAAGCTGTATTCTATGTTAAGACACATCGGTTTCTGGGCGTCATCATTGACCGCAACCTCTCGTGGAGCCCTCACTGCGTCTATCTGAAGAAGAAGCTAGTCGCCATTGCTCAAGTCTTCAAATTTCTATGCGGGAAAAACTGGGGTACACCAGTCCATTCTATGTTGCAGCTGTACAGGGTTCTGTTTCTCGGACTCCTACGTTACAGCCTACCAGTGTTGTCCAATGCATGCAAGACGAACTTTCGCACCTTGGAGAGCATACAAGGTCAAGCCCTACGCACGTGTTTGGGGCTGCCTCGGTGCACGTCAACAGCAGCAACAATTGCCATCGCAGGAGACCATACAATCCAGACACATGTAGCTGTCGACTCTCTCAGAGCGCACATTCGCCATCTGTCAAGGATCCCCGACCACCATTTGGCCTCCCTACCAGCCGAGAGACCACAAGCGACCTTTTCACGAATGATTAACGCTCATCAAGAGTACATACCAGCAAGTTTTACACCGGCGGCGAAGCCTTCCTCCCCCCTGTGGTGCCTGCGACAGCCTCAAGTGAATTTTGATATTCCTGGAATTACAAAAAAGTCCAATCATCCATCGCCGGCTCTGAAGCAACTTACACTCCTATTACTGCACCAGACGTATCATGACCGCATACACATATATACCGATGGTTCAACCTCACCTACCAGCTCAACTGCCGCATTCGTCGTTCCAGCCAAGAACGTTACAGTTAAATTCAAACTGTCGCACACGACTACATCTACATCGGCAGAACTTGCAGCTCTCCATGCCGCTATGATGTACATCACCGAAGAGCCAACAGAGAAGTGGGTCGTATTTTGTGATTCCAAGGCAGCCCTTCATAGCATCAAGTCCGCGTTACGTCACAGAACTTACGAGCAAATGACATCTGAACTCAGGGAACTGCACCACCATGCTCTGGAAAGAGGACACCACATTGTATTTCAGTGGATTCCTGCTCACTGTGGCATCGTCGGCAACAACCTAGCTGACAAGGCTGCCCGGTGTGCCCACGAAGATACAAAGACGCGTCCAACACCTTTGGCGAGGTCGGACGCTGCCAGAGAACTTCGCCTACTTGCGCGCAAGAAGTCCCAAGATCTCTGGACATCAAGTGGCTTCAATTGCAGATTACGTCAACTGGACCCCACGCTACGGCTACAACTGCCACCTAGCCTTTCCCGCGGCGAAGCAACCTTGTTGTGTCGCTTGTGGTTGGGAGTGGCGTTCACGAACGCATACTCCTACCGTATGGGAATGGCCGAGAGCCCGATGTGCGACTCCTGTGGGTGCGAGGAGTCCATCGAGCACGTATTGTGTACCTGCCCTCGCTACGATGTCCACCGCCTCCCTCTGCGGGCAACTTTACACAGACTAGACTCGAGACCATTCACCGAGTCAAAGATACTCGGACCGTGGCCACAACCGTCACTGGCTCGAAAAGCGATTCGTGCACTAGTGCGGTACTTAAAGTGCACGGGCTTAAGAGACCGCTTATAGTGTCATTGTGTAAGGTGTCCCTCCCACATGTACTCAGTGCTGACTCTCTCCCTTTCTTCCTCTTTCTATTCCCCTTTCCCCCACCCCCAGTGTAGGGTAGCAAACCGGATGCTGTTCTGGTTGACCTCCCTGCCTTCCCTACCCTTGCTTTCTCTCTCTCTCTCAGACCACTAGAGTGTGTCATGTCATCCCTGCATCTGATGTTTCAAAAGATTCGACAGAACCCATCGATGCTAATGCCGATGGTAATGTTCTTTTTTAAATTTGACGATAATGTCAATTGTCGACGGTAATGAGCTTATAATTCCACAATTATGTGGACTGTCGAATGCGATGCGTTTCGCATTGAACCAAAAATACGATACAGCATATTGCAACCTTTGAAACGAGTTGTGTATGTGGCGTGTACTGCTGCGGGACTTTTATTTTGCGCTTGGATGAAAGGAAGCATGGATGCTACGAGCGTCCCCTTTGGAACGGGGCAGTGGATTGCGCGACCAAGATTTTGTTGCCATATTGCCTAACGTCATAGCTATATTCAACAAGGCGAATAATTGCCATCACAAAAATTTCTCAACCCCTATTTGGAAATTTGTATCTGTAAGCCCCCGTTGTTTGTCGTTTCCCTACTTCTCCTCAACCAATCTTCCAATCGTCTCTTTCGAGTCTCTAATGCGGGCATGTTTGCTTTCCTCCTGCTCCCGCTGAACTTAAGGGCTTCAAGGCGGCCAGAGGTATCTAAATTGAGCGCTGGGCAAATATCTTCACATTCCAATAAAAGGTACTCCACTGTTTCCCTAGCTCTACCACAGCAAGCACATACTTCTTCTTCTCTGTTGTAGCTTGCTTTCATAAGTGCATGTTCTAAGGCTTCATCATCTCGCTTAGAAAGTAGAGCTTCTCTTTGAGTTGTCAAAAAATGTTTCTTTCGTAGTTTCGCTTTTTTCTTCTTATTGAGTCACTCATAGCAGGTTTCTTTTCCATTGTCGCCACCCATGAGATTGCATCAGCCTCTCTGACAATCCGCTTTTCGTCCTCTGTTGTCATGTGGCTCGCCATACCGGTCGCGTACTAGTTCTTTTCCTCCACTCTGAATCACTCATTTCTCTGCACAGATATCTGAACACTCTCCCAGCCCATTTACAAATTTCTTCCATATACCTCAGCCGTTCTTCATAATCAATTTCACTCTCAGTTTCCCCTCACTTCAAAACTTGCCAAGCGCTTATCACCCTGCACAGCTTCATTTATAGTCTTCCTGTGAGCACCCAATGCGAGGCGCCCCACTGATCATTGGCTGCTATCGAGTCCTGAATGTGCCCTTGATTTCAAGCAAACAACCGCATTTCCAAATGTAATTCCTGGAACCATTACACCTTTCTAGATACCTCGGAACACCTAATAGCTATTGTATCCCTAAGCGCTCTGTGTTTCATTATGGCCGTACTTCTTTTTCCCTTTGCTGTTATTGTATTTTTCCTGTGTTTCCACATATATATTGCATTCGTTTATGCATATACCAAAGTATTCATATCCCTTTACCCGAGGTATTTACTGGCCCTTCATTGAAACTGTCTGTTCACTGTTTTCATCGAATACAATAACACCTAATTTTTAACAATAAATTTGAGACCTAAGTTGTCGCCTTCCTTTCCATAGATATTAGCCAGACGTTTCATATCACTTTGCTTCTCAACCAGCAAGACAATTAGCGTCCGCATAATTCAAACCTGGAAGCTGCTGCTCTGCTATTGAACCCGCCTGCCGTAAGTGACATTAAACCCGATAGTGCATATTTGCAGCGCCCCTTCCATCCTTACCACGTACATCATAAACAGCAGCGGAGATTCAGGGCACGCTGTGTTAGTCCCTTGTTGATATCAACTTGCTCGTCGCTCTTTATCCCTGCCCATTGAACGCAAACTCCTCCTCCCACAATATGTTGCGGCTTACGATGTAATACGTTCCGGTACTGTCTAAAAAATCCCCACATAGCGGTCTCTTTCCTTCTCTGAATATTTCGATACAGTTAGTAAAGACGAATAAGTTATCATCCAGGCGCCTAGCTATCCTTAAGCCATTCTGAAGTTTTCCCAATAAGAATGCTCAGCGCCATCTAGCGGCGGCGCCGCGCAGCCTACGCATGGCCTCCGAAATGCATGGCACGTCATTTCTCAGCACGCCTACGAATGCTCAGAAAGGCCTCGTGCGGACACCAGCGCTCCTCTCTCGAGCTTCTCTCTGGACACGCTGCTCCAACTAGTAGCGCGGCTGAGAAGTGCGCGCCTGGCCTTCGAGACTAGAAATCTGGCGCGCAAGTGCGTGCGAGTGCCGAGAATCGTTCCCTCGTCTGCCGCGCACCCAGTGGTACGTACTTGGTGAGCCAAGTTAGCGAGAGGTTCGTAGAAGAGTAACCCATACCCAGGGCGTTCATGGCGCGGCTTGTTAAAGCGCTGGCCTGAAGGACGTTCACTGAAAAGCGGCATGCACTCAGTGCACTTGTGGCGCAGCTTGCAAAAGCATCGGGTTGCTCTCCTTATGGTACTCCTTCTACGGAGGTTAGATTTCGCCCAGTATCGGAGAAATGTAAAGGAACTATTTTGTTCTTGTAGAGCGGCACATACGTGGTAGCCTAAGTCAGCGTCAAAGAGTTTCCAAGCTCGATCCAAATGGGTCGCAAAGCTTCGGGCGAAAAGCACTCCTGAACAAATCATCACCGGTATGAGCAAGGAAAGCTATGGCACCAGCGATTGAAGCGCGAGTATGGGAGGAGGGAACAAACCCTGAGAAAGAAAAACAATTTTTGAAGAAAACAAGTTTCAGTCTGATTTCATATAATGAAAAGAAAATTCCTAATCAATGTTACATATGTATTGTAAATAAATACACGTAAGTTCTCTTTCACTTTAGCATTAGCAATTAATACTCCTTTTTCAGCGTCCCCAAAATAGTGGCAGTTCACGCCGCTATCAAATGCAATGTATTGCACTCTTTAAGTAAGCACGAAGGCGCTCTCGTAATGTTCACCTGCAACTATACACCTACTTTGCACGTTGCGTTGTTTTTCGTGTCTACATTTGCGGGAATTCTGGTGCCGTGGCGTTCGCCACCTGTGTTTCATCGTTGTTCTACGCGTTCAGACAAACGTAGTGAGTTGCGACCACCATATAATTGTTTACAGTGGCTGCCTTCGTATTTCTGCGCCGGCCGGCGAGCTTGGCGTCCGACGATGCGACCAGCATAAAACACCCAAAGCTTTCTTTGGCCGGCATAGAAACTATATTCTGGGCATGGGTGCGAATTCGATAGCTGTGCGAGTGACATCAGAAAATAGCGCTAGCCTTTTCTCCTTCCCCTCAAGAACCACTTCTCTCTTGTTGCATCGCTTCGAGCGCTAAGAACTCGAAAACGCTCATGGAGTCGAATTGCGTGGCATGTCGAAATAGAACTCTTGGAAGGCCACCAAAGCACACTTCGTGCATTTCACAACCAAAATGGCGCCGTGTCTGTTTTTCTTTTAATGTATAAGGCTTCACAATATTTTTTCGTGCCGCCGAAAGTGTTTCCGAAATACATAGATGGCGCTAAGCCCAATGAACCACCAATTGGTTTGCCATGTTTCGAACTTATGGGCTACTGTGGAAGCTATGCTACCAAGTAGATTTATCTTCGAGATTCATTTAACAGCGTTATCTACCCAGTCCCGCATCTAGAGTGTCCCATGTCGGCGTGAAAAACGTTCAGTGAGTAGCGGCCCGTATGTACATGCATTTCCATATATTTAATGACTGAACCTGTTTCTATGATTAGTTTCGATCCCTCTTCGGTCAGCACAGCGTCCACATGCGCTAGCTATTCAACCATGTAACACTGAGAGACGCAAGTAGGCGGGAAAACGATTTCATACATACATACATACATACATACATACATACATACATACATACATACATACATACATACATACATACATACATACATACATACATACATACATACATACATACATACATACATACATACATACATACATACATACATAGCCTCTGGAAAGAGCGTATAGTACCCGAACAGTGCTAAGGCATTGAAATTGTATCGGACTTCATGCTTTAAGTTTGCATACTACAGTTACTCCTATGTGGGATCATTAAAACCCGAAATAATGTATATTTCAGCTCATGCACAGATTACTCATGTTCCAAGTAAGATGCCTCGTCACGGTGGGGTATATGATTACAGGTCTGCAGGCACACGTGAAGAGAATAAATTTCCGGAATCTCGTTAGCCTTCGAGAAAAACAAAAAAACTTGGAGGAAGCTTAAGCTTCGCCTTTAAGAGTGGAACGCGATAGCACGGCAGCTTGATGAAAAAAAAGGAAAGTTGTGGTCTCCTACGTCAGGCGGGCTGCAATATTAGCGAATCTATCAGACGTATATTAGTTACATTCTCGGCCACTTCGCTGGGCCGAACGGCGGCAGCGGTCGGGGACGGGACGCGTCGGTTTCGACGGATGACAGCGTTGCAAGCACGTTCCTCACGCATTTTAACCCGATAGCGTTAAGGAGCTCGTGTCGCAGAAAAGCCGGTGTCGTCGGCGTCGGTGTCGGCGTCAGCGGCGTTGGCCGTGAGCGATAAATCCCAGCAGGCATTTTATGAATAAAAAACAACTTGCAAGATGGACTGGGTGGGAATCGAACCAGGGTCTCCGGAGTGTGAGACGGAGACACTACCACTAAGCCACGAGTTCGATGCTTCAAAGCGGTACAAAAGCGTCTCTAGTGAACGCGGTGTCGCCTTAGAAACGAGCTGTTTCGTGCGTCGCTTGCTCAGGCGCACATTTCGTTGCCGCGCGGAACGCTGCGTTGCTCGACGCTCACCGCGTCCGATGCGGGGCGCGTAGTCGCTGTGCCGTAGCCCATTGACGGGTCGACGGGAACGCTGTCGCGTTCCACTCTTGAAGGCGAAGCTTAAGCGCCCTCCAATTTTTCTACGCCGATCAGATACGACAGTCTCCGACTGGTTGCGCCGCTGCGAATGACAGCATTTTCGATGCACGCGCAGGCCGCACCTCTTTCTTACATTCATTTTCTTCTTTTATGCGAAGCATATTACGAGAGCTGAACCCAGCTCCTCAGGTGCGGCGGTGTCGCCTTGAATACCACGTGACACCGTGACGTCACGACAGAGGAGAAGTGGCTTTGGCTCAACTCTTGCAAGATGGGCTGGGTGGGAATCGAACCAGGGTCTCCGGAGTGTGAGATGGAGACGCTGCCACTGAGCCACGAGTACGATGCTTCAAAGTGGTACAAAAGCGCCTCTAGTGAATGCGGTGTTGCCTTAGAGACGAGCTGTTTCTAAGGCTCAGGCGCACATTTCGTTGCCGCGCCGAACGCTGCGTTGCTCGACGCTCACCGCGTCCAATGCGGGGCGTCCAAGGCGAAGCAGAGTAACGCATGAGTTGTTTCTTCGTCTAGCCGAACCAAATATAGCCAAGCAACAGCAGTTCACCAAGCTAAACAGTGGTTCAACAACTAAAATAAAGGCTAGTATGCTTCGCATCCTGGGCTTAACCTTACCTAAGCCACAGCCATTTTTTTTTCATCTCGCGGCCGTGGCGATAGCATTCAAAGATCCCTTACTGCTTGTCCCGCTTCACGCCAACTGCAGCAGATGTAAGGGTGACCTCAAGCAGAAGAGATCAAAAAGTAATTATTTTAATGAATAATTCTGTAATCGCCTCACCTAGCGGCCGCCTCTGAAAGCTCCGGCAAAATCAGATATTGCGCAACACTTACCTGCCTCACTGCTTCCCGCCCATTGCGAGCGATCGCCCGCACTAAGAGCTTGAAAGGACGAGTTGGACGTTTGCTACGCGCTAAATGCAAACATCGTAGATCGCTTTGAAGATGAGGCCCGCACGGGCGCCCATTTTGGCCACGTCGCAGATCGCTTTCAATATACACGAGCGCCGGCAACGTGGCCCAACGACGTACGCCAAAGGCGTCTACTACGTCGTCCGCGATTCGCGTGGCCAACGCCGCAGTAGACTCCGCGGTTGTCTCCACTCTGTACGGAGCGGCTCGCTTTCTCATTCGTTACAGCTACAAGCTTGCAACCTGAGCCGCAGGAACCGCATTTATATATGCTTTCCACGTATGATGCCGCCCCTGATCTCTCAAGGTCTATGCGTGTCCACTGTTTACGCACAGCTAAACACTTCCCACGTTGCTGGTCCAGGCTCGGTCGGCACCGCGGAGGGGGACTGCCGCGCCGGGTCGTCGTCGTCTAGCTAGGAGACGCGGACGGACCGTAGGCGTAGGCCTTTATCGTGAGTTGTCGTTCAGTAGGCGGCTCATCAAAGTCGGAGTCATAATCTCCGCTCATGCGATCCCTTTCACTGAGCATTGTGAATGGCGCAACACGGGAAAAACAAAACAGTGCGCAGCCGGTGAATTCGCCCCGTCGCTGCTGAAGGTAAATGTGACGTCATATCCGCCGGCTTGTTGTGTGGAGCGCGTTGCGTGTGACCCGGTGTCCGCTCACAGGGCGTCAGAAGTAAAGCCATCCGCTGAAATATAACCGTAATAAAGACTATATGCAAGAGCAATGCTATTTTTTCAACATTCTAGGATTTTTCTTCTATATGCCTTTAATAATTTCATGCAAAATAAATGAATTCATTATCACATGTCATGGCGCTCTTTGGTCATAGCTGGCCCTTGCGCCGTTAAACGCCACACACCACAAGTCTGAGAATATTTACCATAAAAGACATGCGCTGCCGATGTTTTGTTTCGTGACATTCGTTTGCGGGCTGTGATTCTCTAAATCCCGAAGAATAACTTTGTCAAGAATGTAAGACAAGGTATGAGCAATTTTAGAGATAAAATGGTGTGGCAATCTAACCCGCATATATCACATGTGATATAGCAGGAAGGCATAGGCTATATGAATACCTAAATATATACAGAAACTTTCTCTCACGGACAACATCGGATTTTCCGCGGCACGTCGCGGTGCCTTTAACACTTTCGCGTCAATAAAGCCATAGGGGAACCGGCAATTTCGGTGCGAAAATACGACCGGGCACAATGTACCACAAGCTCTCCGTCTCGTTTATTAATGCGATTAGCACTATCTGGCTACTGCGGGCGTTTTAGGCCTGCCTGCCTGCGTATCTATCTACTCACCTCTCACGCAAACGCTGTGGCCCAAGAAATCTGCCAGCTTGAGCCAATATAGGTAAGACAGTTGCTGATGATGCCATTGACGTCGTTCCATCAACTTCATTTCTTGGCTCACATTCCATTGTAATCATGCTGTTGTCATTCAATCGCACAAATGCCGCTGTTGTTATGTCATTGTCGTCATTGCGCTGTCGTCAGACAGTCGCAGGCGTGCATCCGTTGTAATCATAGTCGTAATCGTAATCGTAATCCTAAAACATTATGGGGTTTTAGGTGCCAAAACCACTTTCTGATTATGAGGCACGCCGTAGTGGAGGACTCCAGAAATTTCGACCACCTGGGGTTCTTTAACGTGCACATAAATAGAAGTACAGGGATGTTTTCGCCCCCATTGAAATGCGGCTGCCGTGGCCGAGATTCGATCCCGCCGCCTCGTGCTCAGCAGCCCAACACCACAGCCACTGAGCAACCACGGCGGGTTAGAGTCGTAATCACGAACTCGTGGTTGTGACATCGCCGTGATCGACCTTTCTCATCTGGTTATCGTAATACCGTCGTCGTTATTCCATCGCCTTCCTACACTTGTCGCAATCGCCACGCAAACATCGTTGTCACCATTTCATAATGGTCACCTATTTGTTAATATGGTGAGGTCGTTTACTGACTCTGTCGTTCCATTGACATCGCGCAATCGTTGTCATTTTGTCCTTGTCATGTCGTCATGTTCATGGGCGACCTTAGCAAGCGAGTGCCACACCAAAGTAGGCCAATACCAAAGACAGTGTATTTTGCATGTAGCCGAAGGAATAGAAGTCTCAGAATGACTACTACAGATTTTAAATGAATATGACTTGAGCAATACATTGTGACGCTTCATTTTTCAAATGCTAATCGTATTAGCGTCGCTGGTGAGGTTCTCGTGTAGCTATTTTCTTTCTTTACTGTGCAAGATGTTACTGCACTTCTTTAGTGAGTTACGTTAGCTGGAATTCGTTACGTGGTAAGAACAAAGCCTGGTTGGATCGGTGATCCTGCGATACCCACAAGGAAGGGCGTGAGAATTTTCTTTCGAAGAGCTACTCACTTCATTGAAAGTATTTAGAGGGAAGCACTGCATCTTCAGAACAAAGCGCCAACAAACAAGGGACGTAGAGAGGCCGACAAATATCGGTGTTACTCTCTACTCACAGCAGTTTATTGAAGAAAAGCAATATATTTCTTTAGGCTACACGTACTACGACATGTGCGTCGACACTGCATCCTACTAAAGAAATGATGTAACTCACAGAGAAGGGGGAAAAATTGCTACAGCTCATCAAGTACATTAATGAAAATTAGCTTCTCTGGACATCAACAGAAGAGAAGCATAACTAGCACACTATGAATGAATGAATGTTCAGAAGACAAAAGTATACCGGTTTTCTCGGGTTTTTGTTCTCTTTTAGGAAGCGCTGCGCTCATAACAGAGTTTGTATCACATTGGATGCAGGGTGCCCGTATGCATATATTTCTATTTTGCACAGGCGAAATTGAGCATCCAAAGCTCGCATAAATATGAATTGATGATCCCATAAAAGCTTCCTTATCGAAATGAGCGCCATATTGCGATTACTATAGGCCAGCAAAAAAGAAAAGAAAAGAAAGAACAACAATAGCTTGGAGCGTTCTTTCTAAGAAGATGACCTGAGCATTCTTGCGCAGGTATTTCGGACTTACACGTCGATATACTTCATAAGTTAGGTGCAGCTCGGCACACAGTTCCCTCCAGAATTATGTTGTATCTAAGTTTAAACGCAATTTGCAAAACTCTACAGACTCACATTTCCTTTCTGAGTCTACTCAAGCAGGAACTCGTACAGGAGGATAGGAACATAACACATATTCAACGTGATTTCTTTTAAGATTTGTTAACATGCAACAAAGTTATTATGTCATTCAAACAACAAGAAAAAACATATAATCTCACTCCGATAAAAAAAAACAGTGCAACTCATTCTGAAAAAAAAGGGCTTACTCAGCGAAGAGTGCAGAATCCCGAACAGTCGTCTTGCTTACCCCATACAAGATGATTTTCACTTTCGCCGGCTGTTCTGAAAATGGTTTCCATTCGGTTTACATATCTTGCTGTCAAAACCACGTTTTTTCATTTTTTTGAGAAATTTACGGCAGTCAGTGGGTGCGTGTTCTCAAGTGGAATACCTTACAGCGAAACATGGCAGTGCCTTCCATTTTAAAACGTCGACGTAATCTGAGATTTCTCCTACAACCGGTCTTCGTGTAGCGAACAATTAGAGAAGGAAAGCGAATGGAAACGAGGGTAGAAAAGAATAACAGAAGATTACAGAGTGTTCGGACGGGCGGAGGTAGGATTATTGAGCGAACAGTGAAAAGAATTGTCATTAGGATATGAAATTCCTTCTTTTAGATGAAGAATTTGCATGGAGGGAAGAAAAATGAAAGAGCGCATTTACAGCAGTCAATATTGGTGGCCTTCAAGAACGTTTTGTTTCCAACTTCTTTTTTTTTCCTAGGTAGCAAGTGTAGTCAGAGACTTCAAAACGGAGAAAGGTTATATATTTGGCGCAAATACACTTTTTTTTTTGCTTTAGAGGTGTGTTATTGCACGTGCCCGGCAGAGTTACTTAAACGACGTGTGTGAGAATACTTTTAAAGCGTTCTTTTCTGTAGGAATAGTATTCATTCACCTGATATATAGTTTGCTATAAATATTCCTTGTGTAGACGGCACTGATGAACTTATCTTTTTTATTCAATATTATGTTTTTGTGTGAACGTCAGGAACATTATCAAGAAACTTCATTTCCTGCTCAACTCAAAGAGTAAAAGTAGGAAATGAAAGAGAGGATGGGCGGTGTCATCGCTTTGGGTGCAGCTCCCGCCAAAATGTGGCATTGCAACTCGTAAAGACACGTTGGATTTTCCAAACCATAGGGTATAAAAAGTAATACATTCGCGGGCTTTAACGTCCAGAAAGAGTGCAGGAGTTTTCAAAGACACTGCAGTGGAAGTCGGCAGATTGATTCAGACCACTTGGGCTTCTTTAACGTGCACCGAACTCTTAAACAGGTAAGCGTCTTTGCATTTCGACCACATCAGAATGTGATGACACGGCAGGCTTGCTGGGCTACATCTATATGATGATTTAGTAAAAGAACTGTATTTCCCGCGGTAACCTGAGTTACATCTTACAGTAATAAGCAGAAAATGAGATCACCCGTTTATGTTCCGTATTTGATATATTGAAAAGTCGAATTACAATGTGGCCGCCAAGTATCTCTAAAGGGGAAATGGGAAACACGAGGAAGACGGAAGGTGAAAATTCAGGATGATGAGCATGACAAGGAAAGACGCACACCGAACAAGTAAAACCTATTAAGAGACAAGACGTTTCGGCTTCCATACGGAAGCCTTGTTCACAATGGGGTGAAAAAGGATGAAGTGCCTCTTTGAACAGGTTTTAGCATGGGCCTAAGACGGGGGAAGGGGGGGGGGGGAGGGTGTGCCTTCGTTTCGATTGAGCGTCTGTCCTGTTGACTGTATCTCGAGAGGCCCCCGGCGCAGACGTGACTTCCAGTTTCTTTCCCGGCCGATTAGACTAGACTTCATTACGTCGATATTGTACGTAGTCGCTGCTGCGTGCTCTGCATAAGCATTTGAAGCCACTCTCTCCTTATCCACATCGTTTTGATGTTGGCGCAGTCGTTGTTTAATGTTTCCCCTCTCCCCTATGTAGACGCAATCGCAATTCGCACAAGGGACCTTGTAAACAACGCCAGGAAAGGCTTATTTAGGTAGCATGTCCTTTCCACCAAAGAGTGCGCGCCTCAGCATGCGCACAGGAAGGCGAATCACCCCCCCCCCCCCCCCCCACGGCTAGTAGATTTTGTCATCTATTTTCATTTCCATTCATTTATCATTTCTTCAATTCAATTAGTAAGTACAAGTAATTCCCTTGATGTTGTCCTTGGCTTCTGCTAGTGGCTTCTTAAAACACACACACACACACACACACATATATATGTATATATATATACATATATATACATTATATATATATATATATATATATATATATATATATATATATATATATATATATATATATATATATATATATATACGACTCAAACGTCTTTTTTGCATTACGCAACGCAACACATCATCTCCGGTTCCAGATGTTACAAGGTAGCCAAACATCCTTAACCTTGAATAATCTTTAAATGTGGCTGATTATGGCCAAATATTTTTTTAAGGCTAGCCCAAGATAGTTGGCTAGTTCCAAAAATATTTGGCTAGATTTCTCTCTAATTCAGAGTCTCTTGATAACGTAATTAAATTTCAGTGTCATTAGGTGGTTTTGTGAACAAAAGTTTCTCTGTGTTTTATTTCATGAAAACCTGTACTGGACACACAATCGGACACATCATGTTACTTTTCTCAAACGTAAGATTGCACAATCATTTGGTAAGCTGACTTGGCGTCATATATTGTTTTTTTTAACTGCGGCATCAGCTCCATGTTTTTTTCTTTGATTGACTCAGATCTTCATTACATTTAGTTTGATTTGAGTATAATGTACAAAAAATATGACTTGAAAATTTTATGTAGAATGCAGTAAAAGAGTATTCATTTTGCTTATTACTTATCAATGCAAGAGCAGGCTTTCTCACATTTTATGCAGAGTTGTATGTGAAGTAATAATGCCCTTATAAAGAAAAAAACGCTTCTGCAATCACCTTTCTAGATCTCAAAGCTGACTGTGAGTACTTTCTTCTAGACACACCCGTAGAGCATGTTCCAATAAAAGTAATAAAATATATAATATACCATCAAATACAACTTACACAGTCACTTACTAAAATGGCAGGTGCGCAATTTACTAACCATTCATTTTTCCTCAATTGACGTCGTAGATAAAGCTTCATCTCTGCATAGTGTCACAGGTCAATCAAAATTCTATTTCCTTGGTTGTCTGACGAGCGCTTGACGTGAACTCAAATGAGTGGAAATATCAATTGAGACTAACGGAGATGAATTCTAATGTTACTTGATGCGCAGCGCAATCGTCCCATCTATTTCGTTTATTTTTCTTTTACGTCGTGGCTCGTTCAATTTTGCGTGCCAAATATTATTGTCATCTCACGCAACCAATTGATCCTCCCCACCACCTAACAGCTATGTCCTATTAGTCGTAATATTTCGTGTTGTATTTCTTTATTTTCTGACAATCAGCGCTTCTTCTTAAAGTCACTAACACACAACTGTAACAGCCTGAAGAAACAAGAATATCCACACATTTACCTACCCTTCATTGTGAGCCACATGACAGTTTCCTCCTCCGTACCTGTACAACTGCTACGCCAGATTGCAGGCCTAAGGATGTACTATGTGTGCTGCGCCAGCTACCATTTCAAATCCATGGAACTTCTCGAGTAGCGCAGTAATGTGCCAGCGACAGGCAGTGAAGAAGCGTGTTTCCCACACGTGAAACGAACAGCGGCAAAAAATATCAGGCGCACAGCAAGGTGCCGCTGCCGGAAGTGACACTTTTCAGCTGTGAAATTGAAACGACTTCCTTGCTACGCTCCATTTGGCTACAATACGCCGAAGAACACTGACGAAAAAAGGGGGAGGGTGAGGAGGTGAATGTGGACAGAGGGATAGATACAGCTAGAGAACAAAAAAAGAAAAGAACAACGCCTCAGGCCGACTGTCTTCAGGTCCACTCCCAAAGAGGAACGTGTCGTATGGACTTGACATTTGAGACAGGAAGTGCCGAAGCGGAAGAAGTAATCGGAAGTAAGAATCACTGTACAATTTCAAGACTGACAGTTCTGGGTATATATATAAACATATATATATATATATTTCACAGATGGGTAAATTCTGCAGGCCCCTCGTTTTTTGCATATGATTCAGATGGCTAGTACAGCGTCAAGAAAGAATAGCAAGGAAACACTGCCACAAAATGAAAGCCTAATGGAAACTAGCGGATAAGAGCACATTTCAGGAGTGATTACTTGGTGAGTGGTGTCCCTTACTTATAACACGATGTATCCCCCGTCGCTTTTGCTGAGTAAACGCCACTCTGGTAATTGGTCTGAACGGAATGTTTAGTGTCTTGTGAAGCAACTTTTTATGCACATATTAAATCATAATTGTGCAACGTTTCAGGCCAAAATCTTTTCTCCTTCCCTAAAGTCTTGAAATGATTTCGCTCTTCTGCATTCATATATTTTTGTTACTACAGGTTACACGTACAATTAGTACTTTTTCAATGTATACTGTTTCATCTCATTCGTACATTTTTAATTGCTTTCATAGAAGACTGAATTTTTAAACTATGCTGCGCGCTTTGGCGAGATGACAATTTCTTGTGACTATTCCTTTTATTCAGGCCGTTATAACTTCTTTTGTGTATTGCCACGGGGAAGAATTAGGGAAACGTAGGTGTATTTGCAAGTATACACAAGTCGCAGCAACACAGGATGCCCAAGATGGATGCCCAAACCAGTCCCATGCTCTTCTCGACAAATCGTCGTCTTTGTTCATAGCCATGCTATGACTGCCCCACTACTCCGTAACATCACACCTCTGCCGGAAAGACGCCGTCTTGGCGGTAGTGTTCATGGGGGCCAAGTGAGCCGTGAGCGGTCAATCTGGCGCACTGAGTGAGCCTTGGCAAAGTTCTTGATGAAGCGACGGACATAGGAGCGTAGTCCAACAAATCTTCTGGCATCTGCCAGGGATGACAATGACGGAAAGTTTTGAACGGCGCGAATTTTGTCAAGGTCGGGTTGAACTCCTGTGACACTGACAAGGTGCCCGGGAAGAGTAATCTGGCCACGTCCAAAGTGGCATTTGGACGGGTTGAATTGCAGGCCAGCACATCTGAAAACAGCAAGGATGGTCGACAGGCGCGTAAGGGGACTCACAACTGTGGGCGAAAAAAACTATCACGCCATCTGAATAATGTAGGCAAGTGGACCATTTAGATCCGCGAAGTTGAGAGTCCATCATTCGCTCGAAGATTGCCGGGGAATTACAAAGGCAGAATGGCATAACCTTGAACTGATAAAGTCCGTCGGGTGTTACGAAAGTGGCCTTTTCGCCGCCCATGTCATCTACAGATGACATGGGCACCGAGAGCGAAGGTCTATGAGCGACTGCAGTTAGCAGTCAAATATGCTCCGGAATTTTCTCACATCTGAGCCATTCTGCAGTAGGCAATCTTTTTGAAACCTGCGATGCAGCATCTAGCTAAGCTGACGTAAGCGCTACTAATATTCATAATGACCCGACGAGCTGCGGCGGCAACCTGAGAGCCGCAGCCTGTCCTTCTTTCTCGTGTATTTTCTGATTTACCGAGATTCATGTCGCGGTAAGAGTCTCTCTTTCGTAAGCGGGAAGGCGTGATAATACAGATGATAGCGAGCTCCTCTACCCATCTAATACGCGGTGACAATGGGGCGAAAAGGAAGCAGACAATTTATATGCGAAGACTCTACACAAGGAAGCTATGATGGCAGTAGTAAAGTGTTATCGATGATTGGCCGATCGTTTCCTAGCTCTAATTCATCGAAGTGACTCGTAACAATATTATCTATCGATAGGAATAAATAAGGAGATGTTGCTCCCGAGAGATATAGTGACAGCTACCTTTTTTTAACTTCAGAAACAACGCAATGCATGGCGAGTCCCACAACAACACGGGTGTTCAAGAAGAGCATTATTGTTGGGCATTTCAATAAATCCTCGAGGGACGGTATGCCACAAAAGGTTTCAAATATATAGAAATCACTCTTTCAGAACGAAAATACGCATGGTGCCTTGTATACTTACGTCCCATATCAAACGTAGAATATTGATTTCACTTGACAGAAATTTACTTGCGCTTCTTAACTATTTGTCGATGAGATGACTGACTCGTAAATTTTTTTGAGAGCAACAAGTTCGTGTTCCTGAAGAGTACGTTAGTGTCCCTTTAGAAGCTGCACATGGGAGAAGGCGCAGGTTTTCATCGATGACTGAGCGCATCGCTAGATATGAGAATGCCAGAACAGGCAATTGCATTTAGTACGCACAAGAAGTTGAGTTAAAATTAACACGTTGGACATACTCACCACGCCGCTTTTTGTGTTGTGCCCAAACGACCGTAGAGAATAGGCTTATTAAACCTTTACGCAGGATCAGGACTTAAAGTAAAGGAATGAATTTTCTCTAAACGAAAGTTCCAACCAAATTGTCTACGATGTCGGTCGTGATATTACTACAGGATAACGTTGTCTTTCCGGGCTGAATGAGTAAAAGGTAATAGTGCTTCTTTTTTTACAGATTAGCAGGGTAATGTGTTCCGCCATCTTGAAGCTCTACGGAAGACTTCTATATTATCGAAACGGTGAGCACAAATTGACATAGTCTTGACAAGACGCCGACAAATGGACTACGCTATAGGCAGCTGCCATGAAATATATTACGCCAAAATGAGGCGGATGAGCAGCTATATAGAAAGGCGCTGCGTGATAACAAAAAATTTACAGTTTTAGAGGACTCAGTCACTGGAAAGATGTAAAGCACAGCGTGGTTTTATGCTCGATGGCACTGTGCTACGAATGAAAAGAGAAGAGCCGCCATTCAGTGAGACAAAATTGCGCTCAGACTTCCACCGGCAAATACACATTTTGCTATTTCACACGGAGATCAGCTAGACTAACTTGCAAAAAGCTATGCACATCAATAACCATAAACACGAACGACAGCAACAAGCAGATAAACACGCCACTGAAACAGGAAGAAAGAATAACTGCGGTGGTAGAAAAAAAACAATTCCTTTGTAATTAGAAAGTCGTTAGATGCTTCAGCGCATCTCTGCGCTGGTTATCCCATCTAGAAGTCAACGCCAGCCTCCACCTTCCTCCTGAGTGGGGTCTTCATTGCATCCCTGTCTTTTTTTTCTTTCCCTCGTTTATTTTCGCACAATACGTTTTGAATCTACCCGTGAAAGCCTCATATCGTGCCTGCGGCCTTCCGAGTCAGCCGACGCGATGCTTGTTCACCCATTACCCGCCCAGCCTCCTCACTCCTCTTGCTGAGCACATACTCTTTCGCTTTGGGATAAGCTTCATAGCACAAGGCTGCCAGCAAAACCCGTCTTTTTTATTTGTTGCGGTTGTCTTTCTGTGATATTGAACGCCAGCGTCACATCGTTTCGAGGGAGCAGCCAATGGGGAAGGCAAAATTAAAAGTAAACGCATGCCTTGTGTCTGCGATGCATCATATCACTGTGCACACTGAAAATGATCTCTGCCACTAAGATGAAAAATTGGGTCAGGCGTTGCATGCAGGCTTGTTCTCGTTATGAGTACTACGGAACAAACACGATAAAGAACAGAACAACACATAAACCAAAACGCTTCTGGTGTCTGCGATTTTTCCATTGATGTGCTTCGGCTCTATATGAACGATCATCAATCGATCTCTACAGAATACACGGTGAACATCGGCTTTGATGGAGCCAAGTGACGCGTGGTGCTAACACCGCTTAGTTGCATCGCTGATCTAGAACGCGAAGCTTTTGTTGTTGTTGTTGTTGTTCTTGTTGTTGTTGCTGAACCAGTACAGCAAGGGTTCCCTCTTTTACAGCGTAGCGGTTAGCCTCTAGCTGGTCAGGAGTTTTTGTGTTTGCGCGGAGACCACACAAGAACACACGGCAGCTGGCTTTTAGTTTCCGCGTAAGAGACATGTCTTCTGGTATGTTCGAATAACAGCCTTCAGCTTGTGTGTAAGTCATACTTCAAGCAATTCCCTGGTGTAATTTACTTTTGAACATATATTTAGTTCAATAGTGCAGTTGCGCTTGGTGGAGGGCCTAGAAGAATAAAAATTCATACTGCATTTCTGCAGACGTATGTGCCCGCGTAACGTACGTCGCTTGGGTAACATCCTCAAATGTCGGCGACAGCTTCGCTGTACATCCGCTTTCACAAAGTGGAATGGAGGCAGAATTTCCTATTTATTTATTTATTTATTTATTTATTTATTTATTTATTTATTTATTTATTTATTTATTTATTTATTTATTTATTTATTTATTTATTCATTCATTCATTCATTCATTCATTCATTCATTCATTCATTCATTCATTCATTCATTCATTCATTCATTCATTCATTGATTCATTCATTCATGTTTTGCACCTAAGTCGCCCGGCTTACAGCGTGAAGTACAATAGACTGTACGGATTGTGCAGTCAGATCTGGAGCACGGGCTGGTACGATGATGTACGATTTATGCAATTAAACATTGGTTTATATGCGACGAAAAAAAACGCAAAAAAAGAAAGCTTTTAGCCGCGATCACTTTATTCTTCAGGTATGTTTTGCGAACGCCAGTGGAGGCTACCTCCGCTGTGATGTACAGTAATGTTTGTTGCTAGCCAATGACGAGATACATATATCTGCAGGTCTCTATGGACGACAAATCGATGGGTGACAAATTTTATAGCTTTGGTTTTGGAAGTGCGAACATTGCAACATAAGCGTCCGATAGCCTTATATGCTATTGACAGCTCTAGAACTTTGGTTTCCATGGCGATGGATGTTCATGAAAGCAAAATGACATGAGCAAAGGCTAAAATCGATAGTACTTCTTTCACGTAAATCATTTTACTCCGCATCCCAATTAAAAACAACGCCGCATTGGATCCTGAGCCCGCAGCCCAGACACCATATTATTCTGCAAACTGTGCATCACGCAACGAGATAGCACACAATTGAGGAATACTTTTCGTGACTTTGCACCAAGTTTTGGCGACAAAAGCATGCTCTTTGTGAGAGCGAACAAAAAGATCTTCCAGACACGGACCTACAACAATTTTGTTTTCAGAAGGTGCAGTGGGATAAGCTTCGCATATTCTTGCATTTCTAAAAGTCTGGTTTGATGCAACCCAGTGACACCGCAGGTGCGAGTTAGCATCAATGAAAATCCCTAAACCCACGTTTATAGGCGTCATGTATAAAACGATTAAAAATTTCCCTGCGTTCCTGGAAGGACCAGAAAAGTTCAGAGATTTGACATTTGAAGAAAATAGAACCACTCTATGAGCGATTCGCACCGAAAGCTTGAAGTGTGTTGGTAATTTGTGTGCCTTGAAAATAGTTACTGAATACTTGTTTTCCACCAGTTGTCATGCATTGTACGAGGCATGTAGTTGGCTTTTCCCCTCTCTTCGGTGAACTGTGCGAATCACACTGCTTGTAGGAAGTAGGCATTCAAGTAGGAAGCGTGTTTTGAGTGATGCAGGGTAATGAAATGCTTAGTCTGTGCAGGCTATTTACAGCCTTTCTAGAAAATTACTGATTTATGCGTTCCAGAGTGTCATACAAACGTTATTAGCAATGGTTCTCAGAGTCCTAAAGTAACTGTACGAGACACTAAATTCACGTTCGCTGAAAACAGGTGAAATGATAAGCGCGAAGTGTGGCGCATAGTTGACGTTCCCGACATAATTAAATGCGTTGCAAATATTTAGTGAACATTCGATATTTTTCTGTATTCATGCATTATACTAAGCTCCTAGCAGGTTTCCCCGGCAGCTTTGGAGAACTAACTATGGCACGTTGTTTTCATATTTATTTAAAATTTGGCCAGCTTATGCATAAAATGTAGGCCAAGTTTAGTGTATGTGGAGTGCTTACGGCTGAGGAAGTAAATTACGCATGTAAGCAATCCCGAGCGTTACACCTGTGTGTTACGAATGGCGCAGAATTCATCGAGCTGCCCTGGAAGCATTGTGAATGCCCCATGATCTAATTCAGCGAAAATGAGAAACGCATTATGCCCGATGTTTTAGCGAAGTAGAATGTGTGTCAACGAATGGGGGCGTCTGCATGCGTTTGTAAATATATCCTAACGAGTGCTTGAAAGCCTAATACGCGGGGATAACTGTTTCAGACGGGCTAGTCATGCGCGGGTAATGTTTTAAAGTATGTAATTTATTTAGAACCAACCTAAATTCCAATTGGAACTGCTCGAAAGAAACAGCTTCACTGGAGATTGGGTTCTGACTGTGCATTATAGAGGAAGCCCAAGTCTGTTTTCTTGTCTGTCCATTTCTTGTATGATACTGCAGACCAACAAATCATGCTATGGCAGCATAATTTCCACAGTTTTAACTTGCACTTCATTTTTTTTGTCTCCTTAAGAGGAAGCTTCAGCTAGGGTTCTCCTGTACAAATACATGTAAAAGGAGAATTTGTTTATATTGGAAACCACCGCACCACATTAAGCGTGGTTTATGCATGTAAAAGAAAAACTTAAAATCTAGTGACTATTGGTTTCGAATTTTTGATTCAGGTCGCAAATGTTTTATCAGAAATTGGCATAACTTGAAGATTTTCAGAAAATCAAACTATGAAGTTTACAACTCTGTAACTCAGACGGGAAAAATTATATCACAATTCTTCGAATTGTATATAATAGTACATCTAAAGCGGACAAAATCAATATGTTACACAGGATGTAAAAGAAATTCAGTAATATGAAAATACAACTTTTGCAGAGCCCTTGCACACAACGTAACAAATTCACGTAGGATATACAATGACATATTGAATTTGTGCGCTTAGAATGATCTAATGGATGACGTTTACAGAACCGTGATATCTGTTCTTGATGACGAGTAAAATATTTGTAAACTTCACACTTCTATTTTTTTTTTCGAAATTGCGAACTTCTGAAAATCTTTTTAACAAAATGTAGGCCCTAAATCGAAATTCCGCTTCCAAGAGTCACTGGAATGAACGTTCTCTCTCAAATGCAACAAATTTCGTTAAAATTGGTCTAGGGGTTACCTCAAAGAAACGTTTTGCGTTTTACATATACTTGAATAGGCCGCGTCGGAGTTGGGCCCGAGCTAAAGCTTCCTCTTAAATGGGCTGCCTTCGTAATGTTGCATTTCATGTCTTTCACGGGCAATAGTGATGCGCCACTTTACGACATCAGTAGTGTTTTTCTGAAGCCGTGAAGCAAGCGAACGAGGAAGGCTCCTGGACCTCCGTGCTGGCTCCGGTCAACCTGCAGATTTCGTCTGCACATTTACTTAGCGCTATGAGCAACGTCAACGCAGAAACATTAGGGTAAAAATCGTTAAGCGTCCTTCATATCCTTTAAACTAACAATCTGAACACCAAGTCTGGCACGCATATGCCTGAAATTGCGCTGCTGTAATGTTTGCTATTAATGGATAGCGAAAAAATTGATGGAGAAGCAACACCGCCTCCTATTCGAGAATGCGTTAAGCATTGATTGGGAGGTGGTTATTTGCGACGATATACTGAACTCTGTTATGGGGAGCGCTCCACTTTACCGCTGGGCCTTACCCGTACAGAGAAGCCAACTGGTACTTCGACGCCACATCCTTAATCACCACGTTCGGAACATCGTGTAGCGCCTGCCACCGTCTCTGATCGCTGACGCTGCGACCAGAGGCGCAGCGTCCCAATGACAGTGTCTCAAAGCACTAGCTGTCACGACGGAAGAATGTGAGAGCGCTCCTCTTACCACCGTGCCGCCATACGGTGCTGAACGGTACTACCCTGCCATCGGTACCACCATACTGTCCCACGGGGCGGTTTTTGATTTCGATGCTGTGTTCAAGAAGCTGCCTACTTTGGCGTCTTCGTGATAATTGGAACGAGATTTAAAATTTCCGTTTTCCGCTTTGCCGGCTACTTTGCTGTCTACGGAGAGTAATGGAACAGAGCCTCTGGTTCTGAAAGCAGCAGGAACTCGTTGGCACACCCACTGTCGCATGTGACACATGCGCATGCGTAGTCCGCGTGCCCGCACACCAGCGAGGACATACTGCGTGAGGCATCATGCCTGCAGCAATGGTGAAGAGCTAACCCATATCGCCGTGGCAGGCACTGGCCAGAGCGACGTGTTAACGCTATGGTGTGGTTCTGGTCTGGCATGTGTATAACGAAAAAAAAACAAGATAAAGAAACAAACGCCAGTGTTTTGACAGCGAGTGTCCGAGGTCATCGAGTGTGAAGTGTTCATGGGCCGCATAACGTAAAACTATTCCAATATGTTTTTATTCCAATCTCCTGACGTAAAATTTGTGTAATTCCCGACGCAAGCATCGGGCGGTCACCCGCAGGGTTCTCCGAACAAACCTATCAAGTGCTACCCTTGTTCATGGGTGGTCACTTTTGTTTGCTTGAAAAACGAACAACATTGCCGGCACTGTGCGGCTTGTCTTATCTAATTGGTTCACTGGAGGCGAGGAGCATGCTCAAGTGGAGAGGGTTCGATTGTGTTGAGCCACTGCACTGAATATCGATAACCAGATGGAAAGGGGGTAGGCCAGCGTGTGCGATTGGTCTGCTTTCTCTTAGCTTGCGGTGGATCGTCGACAATCGAGGCAGCATGAAACGGAAGCTTAAGAATGACGCTAAAACGGATCCTCAGCAAAGAAGAGTTGGCAGAACGAGGTCGCAAACGTGCTGAAAGTTCTCAAAAAAGTTACACGGCCACGCAACAAGTTTTATTACAAGCAAATAAACCCATGCTCTCCGGCAGGGGCGAATAGCCAGTGCCGGAGCGATGGGTAGCAGCCATCTTTCATTCCTTTCGGAACGGGCAGCCTGCGGCTATTCATAAGAAAATTCAGTTTTCTTCGGCATATTAATGCATCTTTAACGCGTACGCGTCACTTTGATGCGATAAGTATTTGCGGTTTTGTGACGTCACGTGAGAGGCAAGTGAAGTGGGTGCAGCCCAAAAACTTTTGACCAATAGCCCAGGCCTAATGGCAAAAAGGCGTCGAATCAGAAATAACTGTTTTTGTTTTGTTCAGTCAAGTTATCCATAACCAGTGTGTACACGTCATATCAGATGGTGAGCTATTGCGGTTTTCATGACGTCGCGTGACAGACAGGTGAAGTGGGGTTGGCCCAAAAAAGTTTTTGACCAATCGCGGTAGGCTGATTGTAAAATTGGAATAGAAAATTTTGGAATTGTTTTACATTCTAGCGCCCCATGTTTGCCTGTGCGCGCTGACACCATGCTAGATAATTAAGATAGTAAGTGAATATTTACAACAGGACGTTCTACTCCAGCGCTTCCTGCGTATGCCACAGCCGGGTGAGCCATGTCTCTAATACGATCGCCGATACGCATAGAGTAGGAGTCTAGGCGCACTGAGGGCCGATAGCATCGTGTGCGCTATACCACCCACACGCCTGCACTTCAATCGGATTCACGAAGTGAAACGTCATTGTAATTTTTTACTGCCGGTTTGTCTTGCAGTTTACACTATATTTCGTCTCTCTTTTGACCTTCCCATTTTGATCAACATCATTCAATTATTATCCGTGGCTGAAAGGGAAATAAGACGTAGCAAGAAAACATGTAGTAGATGTTCGTTTCGGACGGACAAGCGAACTGCTTGGAACCAGCACACACGCTTAAGAGATACTAAAGAACCTGAATTCCTGATTTATGATGTATTTATTGAACACTCTATTTTCGTTTATTTAGCAGAGATATGTTGAATATTAGATGAGAAAATGAAGGCCGAAGTTTCATTTTTTATTTTTTCAATTTCACGCAAAATCTGAGGACTGGTACGTTGTCGTGAAGTCACAGATTTCAGTGTAATTTTTTTCTTATTTGGATTATTGTGGCTCAGTGAATTTTCTCGGAACTTGCTAAGCTTAGCACTTGGCTCCATCAGAATACAATATAGTACAGCTTTAACAATGAAAAAATTTCTACAGCTATACATATTCTGTCACAATTTATGACGTCGTAACGATCTCTTGCGAGAACTTCAAGAAGGTGTCGCCCCTGTGTTTAGCTTTTGCATGTTTTCTGATATATAGCCTCCTCCCATGGTGAGAGTGGCGTTTTTGATAATGTAGAAGGCTAATTGATTATAAAACTAAAAATAACTTTCTCCTTAGTGTTCCTTTGAACCGAACGAGTGCGCATTAACCGAACACCATCAAGGGCGAACAAACAAAAAAGCCGCAGTTTCGCCCAAAAGGCGAAGCATGGATTGCGACTGCGATATCAAATTAGGGGACAGTTATACGAAGTAAGGATAGTAGTTTTATCTGCCATGTAAACTTGTGAAAATGGGCGCACTGACTAAATTAACGAGCATGATGTATCGCGCGCACAGGGAAACATGAACTGATTTCGCTTGCTGACCGCGGAAATTAGCTGTCAAAACACTGGAGCGAGGAAGCACGGCAGCAGCAGTGAGCGAATTGACCTTGGCGTTGCCTCTCGCGTCAACGCCAACTGAGCCGCGAAAACAAAGCTCAAGGTGGAGTGTGTGCCTGTCGTAGATGGCTTTCAAGATACAGCGGCCTGGGCAGGTGTGCGCGGCTGCCCACGCCACCCAGAGTGGAAGGCGTCCTCCTCTCTGCCTACAGCGGACCTTGTCTCCATCGCAGATAGGTTTCAAGATACAGCGGCTTGGAGTAGGACCCCCCCACCCCCCGCTTCCTAACTTCCCCCGGAGCCTAGCGCGCGACGGAATACGGCGTACTTCCTCCCCGCCTTGCTCGCCTTCGGAAGTGTTCACCCACACATGCACCATACGGCTGGCAGCGACGATCTTGTCGCACTTAGACTTAATACAGAACCTCCAGGCGACGCTGACGATGAGGGCAGAAATGCGCTCGGAGTATCCATGTAAATGCTATAGCAATAAAATGAGACCAATGCACTGTTTCACGCAACTTCTAGGGCACTCTGACGTAAAACTATTGCAATCTGTTTTTGCAATCTCCTGACGTCAAATTCACGCAACTGCCTACGCACGGATTTGGTGGTGACCCGCAGCGTTGTTTGAACCACCCAATGAAACGCTCTCCTCGCTTAGAAGCGGGGTCCTATGTTTGATTTCGTAGGGAACAGCATTGCCTACCGCGACAGCTCTTCCTTATCTGATTATCTGACAATGAACGAGGGACACGTGGAAAATTAGAGAGTTTCGGTGGGGCTGAACTAGCGCATGAAAGTAGATAACCGGATGAGGAGGGTGGTGCCGACGTATGGGATTAGCCCGCTTCCCCTCACTTAGCTTGCTGTGGCTGGTCGAAAATGAAGGCGCCGTGCAACGGGAGGTTAAAAATGCCGCTGAAATTGATGCTTGAACATGAGTGTTGGCAGAGTTATGTTGTATGCGGGCCGAAAGAGCTCAAAACCGTTTAACTGCTCCGTAAAAATGTTTAATTTACGCAAATAAGTCCGTTCGCCAAAGCAGCTCCGAGTAGCTAGCGCCAGAGTGATCAGTAGGCACACCTGTTCTATTCCTTTTAGGAACGAGGCAGACTCCGGCTATTCCGAGGGAAAATTGAATTTTGTTCAGAATATTGATGTATTTCTGATGCGTTCACGTCACTTTGACGTAAAGAGCGTTCAGAATTTGAGATGTCGGGGGACAGAAAGGCTAAGCCGGCGCAGCCCGAAAACATTTGAGCACTATAGCGGAGGTCTAATGGAAAAAATGCGTCGAATAGGAAAAAATTTTTCTTCATCGGAGGAAGAGCCCCCGCGGGGTATTGCAAACGTCTGGGCATGGGAGGATCGTATGACCGCTTTTCACGACATCACGGTACACTACCAATTACAAAGACGCATATACCCATTCCCTCACGCTATGTTAGACAGGACGCAAGCAGTACACTTCAGACAATTACAAACAGACTCTTACAGAAACCCCAGACTCATGCATGCCATGTATCCAGACATGTACACTACAAACAGATGCACATCGTGTGGCGAGGTTGCCACACTAAATCACATGCTATGGGAGTGTCGGGACCTAACAAACAAGTCGGGCAGTGCCGACCCCTCCGTCTCTTCCACCGCCAGCCTCCAGTCACGCTGGATGACCGCACTGCTCAGCTCTGACCTGACAGAACAACTCTGGGCCGTCCAGCGAGCCGAGGAAGCCGCTTCGAGACAAGGTCTCGGAACCGCGTCCGCGGCGGGTGCCCAGACCCACTAAAAGACGCCGGACTCAAATCTTGCTGATTTGAAATTAAAGTTTACGCTCTCTCTCTCTTTTTCGGTCGAATCACGCCTAATCTAGAATAGAATAGAATTTATTTACAGGAAAGAGAGAGAGGTCGACCTGAGCTAGTGCCCTCAAGTCTACGACTCATAATCAGTGTGCACACGCCACGGGAGATTGAGAGCTTTCACGGTTTTCCTGATGTTGGGTGAGAAGCGAAGTGGTGGTTGCCCAAAACATATGTTTGACTGATAGGGGAGGGTTGATTGCATAAACGGAATAAAAGCAGCTTGGAATAGCTTTACAATATAGCCCCCTAGTAGCTGTTTATCTGTTTTTTCCCACGGACTAGAAAAAGTGGATTGATTGAAAAGCAGCGTCGAACCCAACAAAATAACGCGAACAGGAGCTTGGAAACGAGGAAGCCTTGTTAATATTAGGCTACAGAAGCAAGAAAGAGAGCGATAGCATTACAGAAATAAATAAAGAAAATGAGTTCCCTAAACGAATCTTCTCTATATTCCTTGTCCAAGTCGATGGCTGCAAACGTCACGCAAGTTTCGACAGAGGCATCGAAAATAAGTACAATCTAATGTTTAATTGTGGCCTCTGCTACTGATCAAAACAATCGCGAAATAACAACGTTAACTAGTCGGGCACGCCTGGTTGCATCGATAGAGAAAAAACCTCGGAGTGTTGGCAAGCGCGACGGGCCCTGCTACCCGACATTGTGGGCAGGAGCCTGAGTAGAGGTACATAGGGTTTGCGGGTTAGGCGGCTTGGCTGGACACATAATATAACGAGAGTAAGCAGAGTCAACGGGACGCACACAAGCACGCGCAGGCGCAACTCCCGGCGAGCCCTCAGCGAAGATTAAGTAGGTGAGACGCTAGCCAGCAGATGAGCCTGTTGCAGCGTTGACAAAGCCAAACTGAATTAGGCCGCTACGCACGCCAGGCTTCCGGCGACTACACTGCCGGACCGCGAACTTGAGGGCACGCTGGCACACGTGCCACCGAAGAGTGTTCGGGCGACCCACATTAATGTACTATGTTATGCAAACCTGCAACCCTCCCCCCCCCCCGCCCTTCATTCCCCCGGCTTTTTTCATTTCTTTTACAGTCAGCTGCCGTTGGCGCCGAGCCTTTCATGAGTTACTTACCCAGCCTTGTAGCGGCTGCTCAGACTTTCAACGTCGCGTCCTCTGTTTTCGGTTCACTGTTTAGGTCTGAATATTTGATATCTGAGTGGCGCCTTGGGAAAGCAAGCCTATGTTGCATAATTGGACACTAAAGTGCGACAAAGGGAGAGGGGAGGGTTCAGGTAAACAGAACAGACAATATTTTATTCATATCACTTCCGCGGACTGTCTTTCTTGGATCATATGAGAGATTCGCTACGAGAAATTGACTGCGACTTGGCAAAAATGACACGTTGACCTTGTTTAAGGCAAATCGGTTCTGCCGAAGCCCGCAACTCGGAGGAAAGTACATGAAAGGAAAAAAAAATTGGCATCCACCTGAATCGTAGCACGAAGCTACAAAGGGTGGATGCCATTTTTTTTTTCTTTCACGGACCTTGTTTAACCGTATAACATTCCCAAAAATTACATGAACACTCGCTGTGGTGACGTATAGGGGCGATGTCAGCGAGCAGTTAAACCATTTCGGTGGAGGCCAAATGCAAAAGACTCACCGATGATTACGATACTTCCTAATGTGAAATTTTAGCGCAGCTGTTGGCCGGCGTGGATAATAGAGTTTCCTGCAATAATTACTAGAGAGAACTCTGGCGCTGCGATTGTCAAGCCACTATATATGGGAATTATGGGATTTACATGGATTTGTCTGATCTTGGTGCTTGTGGCTTCAGACGTTCTCGCGACTTCGTTTGTTACTCTGCGTCTGCGTTCATTGTACTGAATTTTAAAGCAGCCAATACTTTTCTAACTGCACAAGACTGCGAACACAGACAGTCACTACTAATTGCAGTGGTTCAGCTACTTAAGATGGCCAAATCGAAACGTACCAAGCGTCTGGACGCGCTGATTTGCCCGCGAGAAACTCGTGAGGGCGTTTCTATCGCTCTTGCCGATGCATGCGTTCGTGACATAATTCAGCCCTTGCTGGGCTGGGGTAACTGTACAGTGTATTCCTGTGCAAATTCGGTGAAGGATAGAAAGAAAGAAAAAGTGAATTCCGACATAATGGGTTCAATATCGGGCTTCTGTTCTATAGAGGTCTCGTGTTCGAATCCTGGTGTATGGCCAGCTTGAATAGTGTTTCCTTAATTATTTATTAATAAGGCAATACTTTGTTGAAAATTATGAGTTCACAAAATCGCGGAGCGGTTCGAAGACAGAAGAAAGAAGTTTAGTCAAATACGTGTATTTTCCATCTTTCCCACGCTGACTGAACCGCCTCTATTGCAGCTACCGTAAACACTAACGCCACGGTTCCCTCTAGTAATTATTGTAAGAAACTCTGTGGCGCGACAATCTGTCTCGTGCGGCGAGATGCAAATGAAGCGATGTGTGGCGCGATTGCCTCGCTAATGTACAGATCGCGAGAACCAGCGCGAGGGCGACGCGTGGGCGCGATTCACAACAGCCGCAGCCGACAAAAAAATTATGGGATTTTACGTGCCAAAACCACTTTCTGATTGTGAGGCACGCCATAGTGGGGGTCTCGGGAAATTTTGACCACCTGGGGTTGTCTAACGTGCGCCTAAATCTAAGCACACGGGTGTTTTCGCATTTCGCCCCCATCAAAATGCGACCGCCGCGGCCGGGATTCGATCCCGCGACCTCGTGCTCAGCATCCCAACACCATAGCCACTTAGCAACTACGGCGGGTGCAGCCGACAAACCTACCAGACAACGCGAACAGTGGAGTACCAACTAAGCTCAAGGACAACCTATTTTGGTTGTCCTTGCCGGAGATCTGCACAATCGTGGAGATCTGCTCAAATGGCAGCTGTAGCAGCTGCTTTCCGTGCAATTTTTGGTCTTCTTTACACGCTATGTGCGCCCGCTGCCCGTGTGCACAGCCTCCGATATGGCCCTGGATGCTTAATAAAATTTTACAAGATATTGATGTTACCGTCGAAAATGCCATATCTAGATCTCATATGTTTGTGACAACATTTTGTTACCAATGGTTACTTTTCACTAATGGTTATTTTATCAGATGTGTCTACAAACGAGCTCCTCAGCTCGGTTCTCCTTGAGCCTGAACCCTGCTTACTGTACAGAAGAGGTTCTCAGAAAATGTCGTAGGATCCTAGAAGTAATAAATAAATAAATAAAAGGAAATATTTTTCAAAGAGCACGATAGTTATAGTGCATCAGGCAGGCCGTCTTGTATAATTGTTAATATAACAATAAAACAAACGTAATTTGAATGAGATTGGGAAATGTGAAAATTATTAGCATATGCATGGCTAGCGTCCTACATGCAGTACACTTCTTTCATTGGCAGTAACTCCTCACAATTCTTGTGTAAGATCTTGAGGTTGGCAGCCTGCATCCATAATCTTATATCTCTTCTCTGTGCAAACTTTGGTACGTCTAAAGTCGTTTCTGTGCAATGACCGCTGCAACCTCGTGAATTTTGGCACTTGGAGAATGCCACCACTACGTAGCAAAGAGTTACCAATAATAATTTAAATGTAATTGATTGTTGCGAAAGATGTGCTTACATCTCCATAAGAGACAAAATGCCTATGCGACAAATTATCCATTGTCAGTACTTGAAATTTTGCAACTTACAACATTCGAAACAGCAGCATCCTATCTGTAGGACACTAGGCAGACTGGGGGCGGTTTTAAGACCCTATAGTAATAGATGGGCCAAAAATCTTACCTAAGATAAACTAACGTAACAACGAATTGCTTTGGTCCTATTAAGAGGGCAGATATTTATTGATGAGGCTTTTAGAACTGAATATCTGCCCCCTCCTCGCTCTCCCTACCCCGAAGACTGAGCATTATTTTCAACCACACTGACGCTCTTGATGAGGGGCACTCTGCAGAGCCTCCTATATTCCGCCTGAAAGTACTCTGCAATAGCAAAATAGGAGGAACGCAGTCATTAATACGCCACAGGCATGAACCATTAGCCGGGCTCTACTTTCGTGGCTTAAGCAGTATGCAAAGCTTTGTAATGTAGTGAGGATTTCATATTTATCACGGAACCACCAGTAAAATGTAAAAGTATTCAGAAAGTAAGCGCAAGCATGAGTTGAATGTGTATCGCATAGCATTCCCCGCACTGCCAACGAAAGTTGTGCCGGAGAATATTGCTCGAGTGGGTGGGCAAACCACAAGTGATCTGTCTTTTCTCTCTGCACACACACACACACACACACACACACATATATATATATATATATATATATATATATATATATATATATATATATATATATATATATATATATATATATATATATATATATCAACGAGAAGAAAGGGGGTTATCCGAGGGGCCCGATTATTATTAGTCATATCATCAGAAGCCTGACACCACTGATACAAACACTGACACCAAGGACAACATAGGGAAATTACTTGCACTCAATAAATGAAGTAAAGAAACGATAAATTAATGGAAATTGAAGTGGATGAAAGTTTTTTCAGCCACTGTCATTTCCATTAAATATCGCTTCTTGTTTCATTTATGAAGCACAAGTAATTTCCCCTATGTTGTCCTGGGTGTCAGTGTTTGTTGGCTTCTTATGATATGACTACATATATATATATATATATATATATATATATATATATATATATATATATATATATATATATATATATATATATATATATATATATATATATATATATATATATATATATATATATATATATATGTAGTAACTGGGTGTTTCAATGGGCCAGGCGTATTGCAACAGATAACAAGCACGACTTCGCCGTTATCTTTGGTTTATTTTGCCAAAAAACTAAATGCAACAGTGAAGTTGTGTCTATATATACACTGTACTAAAGGCATTGGGCCGTGGGCATGGCACTGGTACAAAGACCATGACGACGAGAAGCGCTTGTTTGTGTGTTCCGATAGCAACGACTTGTTTCAGCCTACCGCTGCAAACCAAAAACTGGTGCTGCTAGGCGAATACCCCCATTGTAGTTGGTGGAGGTGCTGCGCTTCTCTTCGACATCCTGGAACTCCACAGTCGGACGTTACCAACAGCTACTGCAATGGATGAACCAAGACCGTCCCAGGCTGCTGCTCAAGTGCCCCCGGCCATCGTCTGCTCTGGCTTCATCCGGCAGTGCGATCCTGCTATATTTAGCGGCGCAGACGACCACCACATGGATGTCTGGCTCCCCGTATGTGATCGTGTAAGCAGCTATATTAAGTGGGATGACCGCGCCAAGCTCACTAATGCGACCTTTTCCTTGACGGACGTGATAAAGCTATGGCTCCGCAAACATGATTCCGATTTTAGCACCTGGTCGGCTTTCACGATAACTTCGACAGAGGTCTTCGGCCGTCCTTCTGTTCGCCGACTTCGTACTGAGCAGCCCTTGCGTGGTCGAGCTCAAGGCATGGACGAGAACTTCACCAGTTACGTTGAAGAGGTGCTCTCGCTCTGCAAGCGCGTCGACTCATCTACGGACGAAGCTGACAAGGTCAAGCCCGTCATGAAAAGCATCGATGACCACGCCTTACATATGCTCGGCGCGAAGAGTCCCCAGAGGATTGCCGAGGTCATACAGCACTGTCAGCAGGAGATTGCGGTTCTATCTCCCTTGGATTTCGGCAACGACACTGCCGACATGTCTCCTTTAATGCCGAAGATAAAGCAGTTCATCCGGCGGGAAGTCGCACGCCAGCGCTCTCAGGAAACTAGCCCACCCGAGCTATCGACAACCTTGGCTCTTTCACTTTTTTTTTCTCCTTTAATAAAGGTGGCTATGGGCCCTTTAGTTCATCGAATAATGTAATGAGTGATGCAGACTGTTAGTAATAGAGTTGGCTGGGAAAAAGAAAACTTGAAATCACTTGAAACTCGTGCTTCTTTGCACCCAGAATTACATGTGCCCTAAATTCATTAGGACTCACTGACACTACAGACCACACCTACTTGGACTCACTTCGGCAGAATCGGACTTATTTGAACTCATCCTGTACAATCATCCAGAAACGATCTTGAGTACAAAGTGTCAGACTTGTGGACGCGCTTACTATCTCGGGCTCACTAATTTTAAAAATCAGTAACAGTTTTCGTAAAACTGTGTTCAAAGCTCTACACAATCCCCCGAACTATATATTTATCATACACATGCATGGTGTCTCAGCTGACTTTAGCCAGAGTTTGAGTGTGTGAATGCCACGTAGCTGGACAGAATCAAGGTAATGTTCCTTGCCGTCGCTTGAAGATACTCCAAATATGTTTTTTTTTTCATTCCGCCTAATAAGATCATTAGCCTTTATTAATTGATGAACATCTCAAGTATTACAATTGGATGAAAAGTGTCAATCAAAAAATTGCACAGCGACAAGAAAAACTCCCGATGCAGCTTCGTCTTGCTCAATACGTCCTACATAGAAGTGTTTTCCCCGGCATCAATGAAGCCCGCAAATGCACGCGAAATTGCTGCGCGACTGGCCGCTAGAGGCACTTTGCGTGTATTCGCGGACTTCTTTCACGCTCGGAAAAACAGTCTTAGCTAGCACGTATCCAGCAACAGAAACCTGTATCGTGAGTTTTTCATGTCGCTCGAGTATTTTCTCATTGACACTTTTCATCTATTTATAATATTGTTACGTAGGAAGACGCAGACGACAAGCTATGTACAAATATATTTACTAGGAAAATACGCTGCGCTTGGTCAAGAGGCAACAGCCCGCGCTAGCTTCTAAATCGTCGTCGTCGTCTTCACACTGCTGTCCATTCGTGATCGCAGATATTGTGCCGTAGCACTACCCCCGGCTGCAAAAGCGCCGTCCCGGAGCGACTAAAGATCGGACTCGGAAGCAGTGTAGTAGGCCTTGAGCCTACTGACGTGTACGACATCACTAGATGCCACAGGACAGGACGAGCTTGAGCCCACAGGAGCAATTTCGTAAGTCACAGGCGTCCCCTGGCGCAGCACGCGGTAGGGCCCTGTGTATCGCGAAAGAAGCTTCTCTGAAAGTCCGACGTGACGAGAGGGCGACCACAGGAGCACGAGCGCACCAGGTGAAAACTGTACGTCACGATGGCGGGCGTTGTACTGACACTGCTGAGTGGTCTGTGAGGCCGTAAGTCGAGCACGGGCAAGCTGGCGTGCATGGTCGGCGAGGGCGATGGCGTCGCGCGCATACTCGCTTGTTGAGACCGCAGCAGGAGGAAGTGCCGTGTCTAGGGGCAAGGTAGGTTCGCGACCGTACAGTAGATAAAAGGGAGAAAATCCGGCGGTGTCGTGCCGGGAAGAATTGTACGCAAATGTTACGTAAGGAAGGGCGATGTCCCAGTCGTGGTGGTCCTTGGAAACGTACTTGGCCAGCATATCGGTAAGAGTACGGTTTAACCGCTCTGTCAGGCCATTGGTTTGAGGATGGTATGAAGTAGTCAGTTTGTGTTGAATGGAGCAGGAACGCACAATGTCAGCGATAACTTTCGAGAGGAAGTTTCGACCACGGTCAGTAAGCAGCTGTCGCGGGGCGCCATGAAGCAAGATAATGTCACGCAAGAGAAAGTGCGCGACGTCAGTGGCGCAGCTGGTAGGGAGAGCCCGAGTGATAGCGTATCGGGTGGCGTAATCAGTCGCGACGGCTACCCATTTGTTCCCAGAGGATGACGTGGGAAAGAGACCGAGCAGGTCTAATCCAACACGAAAGAACGGTTCCACAGGGACGGTGATCGGCTGGAGATGAACGGCAGGTAGCACCTGAGGTGTCTTCCGACGCTGGCAGGGATCACAGGCAGCAACATAGCGTCGAACGGAGCGAGCGAGACCAGGCCAATAGAAGCGGCGGCGGACGCGGTCGTACGTGCGGGTTACTCCAAGATGTCCTGCAGTGGGTGCGTCATGCATCTCAAAGAGCACAGTCTGTCGTAGATGTTTTGGCACGACAAGAAGAAGATCAGGGCCAGCAGGGAGGAAGCTCCTTCGGTACAGAATGCCGCCCTGGAGGACATATCGGCGAACGGATGCGTCGGTAGGTGTAGAGCGCAGACGCTCGATGAGTACTCGCAGCGATAGGTCTCGGTACTGCTCATCGGCGATGTTAGCGAAGCCAGACACAGAGAAAATGCCGTCAGCGCTACTACTGTCGGCGTGGTCAGGCTCGTCAACCGGGTAGCGAGACAGGCAGTCAGCGTCCTTGTGTAGTCGGCCAGATTTCTAGGTGACAGAGAACGAATATTCTTGAAGGCGTAAGGCCCAGCGACCAAGTCTTCCTGAAGGGTCTTTCAATGAGCATAACCAACAAAGCGCGTGATGGTCTGTGACAACGGAAAAGGATCGGCCATATAAGTATGGGCGGAATTTCGCAACCGCCCAAACTAGGGCCAGACACTCACGCTCAGTGATGGAATAGTTGCGCTCCGCGGGTGAGAGGAGCCTGCTGGCGTAAGCGATAACACGGTCGTGGCCACGCTGGCGTTGTGCCAGTACTGCTCCAATTCCGTGACCGCTGGCATCAGTACGGACTTCGGTAGGCGCAGAAGGATCGAAATGGGCCAGAACGGGAGGCGTTGTGAGAATGTCGATTAGATGAGAGAATGCAGAGGCCTCGTTATCGCCCCACTGGAAAGGAGCGTCTTTTTTCAAAAGGTCGGTTAGTGGTCTTGCGATGGCGGCGAAATTCCTCACGAAACGGCGGAAGTACGAACAAAGGCCGATGAAGCTGCGCACATCCTTGACACACTTCGGAACAGGGAAGTGCGTAACAGCATGGATCTTGCCTGGGTCCGGTTGCACTCCGTTCGCGTCAACGAGATGTCCAAGGACGGTAATCTGGCGACGGCCGAATTGGCACTTCGATGCGTTGAGTTGCAGACCGGCTCGCCGAAAAACGTCCAGGACTGCTGAGAGGCGCTCGAGGTGCGTAGCGAACGTTGGGGAGAATACGATAACGTCGTCCAAGTAGCACAAGCACGTGGACCATTTGAAACCGTGAAGAAGGGAGTCCATCATGCGTTCAAAAGTGGCAGGAGCGTTACATAGGCCGAACGGCATCACCTTGAATTGATAAAGACCGTCGGGTGTTACAAAGGCAGTATTCTCGCGGTCGAGATCGTCCACGGCAATCTGCCAATAGCCGGAGCGAAGTTCAATAGAGGAGAAATAGCGAGCACCGTGGAGGCAGTCAAGGGCGTCATCAATCCGAGGTAGGGGATACACGTCCTTTTTGGTAACCCTGTTAAGGTGCCGATAATCCACGCAAAAGCGCCATGAGCCATCCTTCTTTTTTACCAGCACAACCGGTGACGCCCAAGGACTACATGACGGTTCAATAATGTTCTTGGCAAGCATTTTGCTAACTTCTGCGTGAATAACTTGACGCTCAGCTGGTGACACTCGATACGGGCGGCGATGAATAGGAGTGGCATCGCCGGTATTAATGCGATGTTTGACAGCTGTAGTTTGGGCTAAAGGACGATCGTTAAAGTCAAAAATATCGTGGTAGGAAAACAGAACGCGGTAGAGTTCACGAGCGTGCTCGGAGGGCAAGTCGGGGGCAATCATTTTCCGGAAGTCAGCGATGGTACAATTTGTCGACTGCGATGGGAGAGGAGTATCGGATGAAGTGTCGTCTACTGCAATGGATGCTACTGAGTGATCCTCGAATGAACAAAGCTGGGCCAAAGACATCCCACGTGGCAGCACTTGTGTCGTCAAGCCAAAGTTGACCACGGGCAGGCAGACGCAATTCGCCGTAATAGATAAAACTGTATGGGGTACTGTGATCCCGTGTGTAAGGAGGACGTCTGGCATAGGAGCCGCGATGTAGTGACCGTCGGGGACTGGTGGGGATGACACTAGGTCAACGTAAGTCAGTGCCGAAGGTGGCAAGCGAACGAAGTCGGCGGAACTGAGGTGACTGGGGTGTGGTTCAGCAGGATCCAGAACAGGCAGCTGGTCAAGGCGGAGAGTACTGGCGGAACAATCGATGAGAGCAGAATGTGCGGAGAGGAAGTCTAAGCCGAGGATGATGTCGTGGGGACAGTGGGCGATGACTGTGAATAGCACGATTGTTGAGCGATCGGCGAAGGAGACGCGGGCGGTACACATACCAATGACGGGGGCTGTTCCGCCATCGGCGACACGGACAACAGGCGTCGTGGCGGGCGTGATAATTTTCCTGAGCCGGGTACGAAGGCCAGCGCTCATTACGGACAAATGCGCCCCAGTGTCTATGAGAGCAGACACAGAAACACCGTCGACTTGCACGTCAAGAAGGTTCAGATGAGTGGGCAAAGTCAGTAGAGGATTTGGCGGCGTAGGGGGCAATGCAGCGTCACCTCGAGGCGCTGCATCGTCTAGTTTTCCGGCTGGGAGCGGCGTCCGAAGGGAGTCGGCGAATATGTTACGTAAGAAGACGCAGACGACAAGCTATGTACAAATATATTTACAAGGAAAATACGCTGCGCTTGGCCAAGAGGCAACAGCCCGCGCTAGCTTCTAAATCGTCGTCGTCGTCTTCACACTGCTGGCCATTCGTGATCGCAGATATTGTGCCGTAGCAATATTTTAGAATTGATTAATTAATTAGGCGGAACGAAAAAAAAATTCATTTTCTCTACGGGGCCGCTGACAACATTACCTTGGTTTGGTCCAGCGACGTGGCATTCGCATATTTGAAAGCTCTGGCTAAGGTTAGCTGGGACACCCTGTATATCAACATCACCGGTTTTTTTTTAAAAAGCACTTCTAGGGAGTAAGTTCAGAAAGCGCACACAAAATCCGTGTGTATATGACAGGATAGAGGCTGTGCTCTGACAACCTTATAAGCTGAAAGTCTTAAGTGGTTCCATGCAATGGTTCATACTTTCATTGAAATCACCCATACAACACACAGCACAGCATACGTTTCAATAAAGAACAAGCTCAAGATCAGCATCCTAACCATCAATAAAGCATTGCATACCCGCCTCCGAAGTACGCTATGGCCGAGGATGCTTTCCAAGCGAGAAACGACGTGCGAAGCGGTGGGGACCAAGGGAATCGACCGCGAGCGCTGCTGCTTTCCTCTGCTGAGAGGATGCAGCTTAATGTTGAACAGAAACGTCTTTGGCGTGAGTGTGATCCCGCAATACAGGCGCGCGAAGCCGCAGCTAAGCGTCGAAAACGAGCCGAAGAGGCCAAACTTCGAAATCAGCAAGGTGACGACACCAGACGACAACATAGAGAGGAGGCCGAAACTCGCAGACGATGGATTGCCACACGCGTACTTTACACTGCGGCTCGTTACCTCTTGCGAGAAGTCCAAGCCCTCCGACTACATGACTTATTGCGTCACTAAGTATGCAGCAGACTTTCTCCTTCCGATATGGCATGAGTGTAACATGCTATACCTAAACTTTTGTTCACGTTGAAGCATCAGTATGACGTGTACGACGTGTATCAGCATGATGTCGGTATCGGTATCAGAATCATATCAGTATGGCGTGTTTATCAGCGACGTTGTGAAAATTTCGGCATCCGTAGCAACTGTAACACTAAGCGCTATATGGATCGCAAAGCCTGACGAGCTCATCTGCGCTGTGCGGAGAGTTTGCGCTAGCCGGGACGTTAACAGAAAGTGACGAAAGTCAACGGTAGTACTAGGGTGGCTAGAAGGGGAGGTGTGAATACCGGCGACGCAAACGTGACCCCACAGCGCACCGATGCCGTGGGGCGGCGCTGTTGACCGAGGCGGGGTAAGTACGCAGCCGAAATTAAAGCCGAAATGAGCGCCTCGCCAGCCTCGCGTCGGCTGCTTGTCTATCACCCAAGTGAAAGTGAGCCCGTTTCGGGTATCACGCGCTTTCTTCGAGCGTCAAAGAATGAAGCTTTATCATGAAAACAATGTTATGTCAGCCCACATCATTACTTCTGTTAAATTTTATGGGCCCAATGCGCACTGTTTCGAGATTCAAACGCGTTTTGTCTGTGCGCATATCGTGAGACGGCTTTGGGTGTTAGGGGCTAGTGGGGGGTTTCGAAAAAATTTCGGCCACTTCAGTTTCTTTAACGCGCACTGACATCATACGGCACACGGGCGCCTTGCATATCGCCTCCCTGAAAACGCGACCGTCGTCTTCGAGATCAGCAGTCAATCCCCCTATGCGTGCCGTAGGACCTGTCAACTGCAGACATTACCTGATAACGTCTGGACGTATTTACAAACCACTTTTCGTCTGCGCTTGCAGACCTGCAGCATGTCATTTTTACGCTCATATAAGCAATTTACTATGATTGCAGAGAGTGAAACAACAGATCTGGTCATGAAATCGTTATTTACCTGTGAGGAAAAAATTTACAACACACAAGGTTTCAGTGTTTTCCGTTTCTTCTCACTGCTCTGCTCATTGACACCTTTAAGCAAAAAGTCAATCATTGTGAGGCAATAAAAACGTATAACTGAGGCTGTCAGGGTAGCAGAATGGTCTAGGCAGCCAATCTTTGGTATTTCACCAATTGACTGCAAAATCTCGGCCACAGCTTTAGCACGCAAGTGTGTTACACTGAATAAACGAGTGAGTTTGTTTTCAAGGGCATTGTCCAGCTTATAGAACGATTCTGAGGGATATAAAAGGCCCCCAAGGTCCCACTCTTTGGATGCCTCTGATGGAAGCTCTCTGCAGGGGGATATTGCCTTTATCACTAAGACATGCTGCTTCGCAGTCTCCACAATGAGTGGGCAAAACACGCCTTCTCGCCGCATAACCTGCAAAGTAATAAACTAGCCGTGCGTCGCTGCGGTGCTCAACATAACTTTGGTGGTCCACAGCATCTCGCCCTCGAATGACGGAATGTCGCGAGGAACACTCCCAAACAGGCGACGAGACCAACTGACAGCGGAGGCGCAGGCCAGCGTGGGAGTACCACGCCGTAATACCTTGGTGATACCACGCCGCGAGCAGCAGCGCCACGTTCCCCCTGGTGGCATCGGTGCGCAAGGGGGTCACGCGCGCCCGAAGGAAAGCGCCGCCGGTATTCACACCTCTCCTTCTAGCCACCATAGCAGTACTAAGTAAAAATCGTTGCACCCATAAAAGTACTGGTTGTCTCAGTGGCTAACTGACAAGGGGCTAAAAACTTATACTCTAAAGTTGTAAAAGAAAAAAAAAAAGGCTGCGCACAATCGTTACTGAAGCTGCACCCGTGACGAGCGACGCCATAGTGGAAAACTTCGCACTAATTCAGATCACCTAGTATGCAAGCAAGTAACTATAACCGGAGTTTGAGAGTGATATAGAAGCTTTTTATGTCGCCGGCCAACAGTTTAACGCATTTTCCATGTCGTCTGTTTTCATGTCATCATCCTTATGTTCCACAAAAGGTTCCCCAAAAATAAAACTACCTACATCGCAATGAACAATTCGACGTTATGACCTAATGGTAAGTGCGGCAGTATGGAAACACACCAGCGCCCTGACAAGGGCAAATATTTTTATTGCGTATATAAATTTCCCTTGAAAGAAGCGCTTCATTTTATTGTATTACTTGTTGAAAACAAAAGCTTCGCAAACCGTACAAAGGTCTTATTGCCGTCCATTATTGTTATTATTATTATGCGAAGCATATTACGAGGGCTCAACCCAGCTCCTCAGGCGCGGCGGTGACCATGAAATCACGTGACACCGTGACGTCACGACAGAGGAGAAGTGGCTTTGGCTCAACTCTTGCAAGACGGGCTGGGTGGGAATCGAACCAGGGTCTCCGGAGTGTGGGACGGAGACGCTACCACTGAGCCACGAGTACAACGCTTCAAAGCGGTACAAAAGCGCCTCTAGTGAATGCGGTGTTGCCTTAGAAACGCGCTGTTTCTAAGGCGTGCGTCTCTTGCTCAGGCGCACATTTCGTTGCCGCGCCGAACGCTGCTTTGCTCGACGCTCACCGCGTCCAATGCGGGGCGCGTAGTCGCTGCCCTGTAGCCCATTGTCTTACACCCCTTGGCGGGTCGACGGGAACGCTGTCGCGTTCCACTCTTGAAGGCGAAGAAGTAATGCATGAGTTGTTTCTTCGTCTAGCCGAACCAAATATAGCCAAGCAACAGCAGTTCACCAGGCTAAACAGTGGTTCAACAACTAAAATAAAGGCTAGTATGCTTCGCATCCTGGGCTTAACCTTACCTAAGCCACAGCCATTTTTTATTATTTTATTATTAGTTATGGAAACATGCAAGTACACAAAGAAACCAGGGAGGAAGCATGCTGACAACTGCCACCGGGAGGGGCAGAACGCCTGCCTACTCTTTCGGGAGGAGGGAGGGAAAAGAGGAGAAGAGGTGAAGAAGACAGGAAACAGAGAAATAGGAAAGGAAATAGGAAATAAACAAATGACAGAGGCACGAACAAAAGAAAATAGAAACACAGAAAAAATGCCTATACACGGAAGGTGAAGTCAGTTTTCTGCATGAACGTTAGCAAGGCTCTATGGGCCTGGTCTCGCTGAGCAGCGCCCCCTCTCGGAAACAGGCACTCGTCTTCCATCTGCACAATGTGCTCACGCACACCAAATCACACTCACGAGGCCCACAACGCCTGAGTGTAACCTTTTCCTTCTTAACTATAGCCAGCCGTTTTAATAAAACAGGCCTCTTTGTTCCTTTCCTGTCTTTTCCAGCAGGCGCTTTCCATTTCTTGTGCCGTCGAGCTAACGGTTACCCCCAGGTCCTGTAATCCTGCGATTCTTTTTTAATTCAAACATCGGTTAAAGATTGTTTCTTTCTGAGAGTAAGTACGCGGCCATTGTAATGAAAAGTCTGTCTTTAAGCTCCGCAGTCAACTCTGGAAAGTCCTGATATTATTTCGGTGCAAAATGAAGAGTGCTTGATTGGTTCCCAGCAATGAAAAAAATCTATAAAATGCGTGACTTTATCTCGTTCATTTTCTTGCCACAATAAAGGTAGTGGGAACAAACCCCATATATAAGCACAATTCCTTTTTTACTACTTCTCGTTTATTTTCCCTCTTAGGATTAAGTTGGTACGAACGGCCTAAAAAAAACTCGGAGAAACGGAGTCAGTGGAAGCTAGAATTTCATGTATACATCGATCCAATATCTCCATGAAGACTTACAATGCTGGAAGCGCCTATCGTGTTAAAATATCGAACTTCACGTGGCTTAATCCCTTAGTGCAGACAGGGAATGGCAGCTTAAAAAAGCAAAAGTGTTTACCGTAAGAAAAATGGACGTATTAGCGATATGGTGCACTGAAGCACAGAATCGTGTTTTCTTGTCTGAAAATTGGAAGTAACATTTACAGATTATTAATGTTGCGAAGCCAATTTAGTTTCGCTGTAACGTAATTTTTGGTAATTGAGCTTCGCGAAACCTAAGGGCATGCATAATTGTTTCTCCATATGTTACGCTAACTCGCCGAAGTAAAACGACTCATAAGCTTGGGTGAGAAATGTGCGATGTCAATGCTTGTCAAAATACTTGGTCCGCGTTGTTAGGCGGTATCCCATGCAGTATGAAAGCGCAGTATTACATTCTGCAATTGGTAGAGTCTAACGCAAATATGTTACGTGAAGTTGCCAAGCGTATTTACTACATACTATTTAGGCAGAAACTTTGTGTACGCCTACCGAGGGGTACAGCATACCGCAACGCTTCCACATACATAAATATATACACAGGGGCGTTTACATATTGTCGCACGGAAGTCACTACAACAACATTATTGGCTGTCATAAAAACAGCTAACAATATTCACTTCCCTGGTTACTATAGAAACTAAGCTGAATTTCTTCACGAAGAAGTGGCTCTTGTGTGGAACCCCGTTTTCTACTGCTCTCATTTTGCGAGTATTTTTGCGTGTTTTCGGGAGGCGCCGCTTCCGAGACCTTCGGCGATGGAAGCGGAGTCAGCTAGACGTCCGGAGGAGACCGACGTCACAGCGTCGAGCGCTCCGAGGAAGCGCAATCACCTGATGAGCGACACAGGCAGCGAGGACACCTTGCTGTACTACTCTGCTTCAGAAGAAGATCTCTCGGATGACGGCGACTACCTGACCGTTGTGAGGCAAAAAGGAAAAAGGAGAATCGTCACTGCCTCCTTGTCCTCAACAAGGACGACGGCGGCAGCAAAGGCCCATGACCCGGCTCATACCATCCTCTTCCTACCAGAGACGCCCACCGACAACCTAAATCGGCTGAACAGGCAAGCCACATCTGTAACACTAGAGGCTCTTGTTCCAAATGAGATCACGGATATGAGAGTTAACACCCGCAAGAACATTCTCGCAGTTGACGTCAAGAACAGAGCAGCATTGGATATCTTGAGTACAGTGAAAACGCTCGGCAAGATAACTGTTCGCACGATAATACCACAGGACAGCAATACTATATCAGGTGTGATTTATGATGTCGATGAGTCAATCGACGACAATGATCTGCCTATTTTGGTCAAACCCGCCACAGCAGATGTATCTATTATTGAAATCCGTCGCCTAGGAACTTCACGCTGTGTGAGGATAACTTTCAAGGGAGGTATCTTGCCGTCCCACGTGAAAGTTGGATTTTTTCGTCATCCAGTGCGACCGTTTATTCCAAAACCGCTCCAGTGCCGTAATTGTTTGAAGATCGGGCATGTCAGCGGCATATGCAAAAATTCCACCGTGTGCGCAAGATGTTCTGAGCAGCACAGCGCTGATGCTTGCCGTGCGACTCACTTCAAGTGTGCCAATTGCTCTGGTCCTCATGAAGCATCGTCGAAAGACTGCCCGAGACACAAGACAGAGCGGAAAGTCCTACAACAAATGGTGCGAGACAACTCAACTCACAGAGAGGCCGCCGCCAAAGTACGACGGCGTCGTGTCCGCCGTCACCGCAGACGATCCTCGTCTACTAGAAATACTGACACCGTCGCAAGACAGACGCAACTTCCTGATGCTAGTGCTCCCAAGGCGCTCACCCACACTACCAACACGGTGTCTGGAGACGCAGCGAATACCTCTACTGCAAACGACTGGCCTGCACTTCCGACATTAAGTCCTCCAGCCCAACGAAGGTCGACGGTGGACTACCGACGCACCGATGAGGGCACAGATCACGTGCGAGGTCAAGACAAACAAGTAGTCGCCATAATAAGATCTCTAATGAAAGTCATTCGCGTGTTGATAAATGACATGCAGACGCCATCGGCTCGAGGTGCACTACAAGTGCTGGACGGCCTGGATCCGGTTCTTGCGAACCTCGAGTAGCAAGCACAATGGCTCTACCCCGTCAGCCGTTCTTCACACAAGTCAAGGAAGCATCTATTATGCAATGGAATGCCCGTGGCCTGAAATCCCGCGTTGATTTTCGCCATTACGTTTTCACCAATCGATTCCCCATTGTTGTCGTCTGTGAACCGAAGCTGCAGAAACCCGTCCGGATCTCAGGCTATGAATCTCATGTGTCATCGACTTGTAATGACATTAGCAAAGTGATCGTCTACACACGGTGTGAACTGACTTACGTTGTCCATCCAGTGCGGCCACATGACAGTAATCAGTATGTGTGTTTGACTGTGAAAAAACAAAAACTTGCGTTCACTTTAGTGGGCGCTTACCTTTCTCCATCAAGTCATTTCGACAGGCAGAGACTGAGTGACATTATAGATGCGACACCTGGTCCATGGATTGTTGTTGGGGACTTCAACGCGCATCATTCACTTTGGGGAAGCAAGAAGATAAATTCCAAAGGAAGAAACCTCGTGTCCTTTGCTTGCGACCATGAACTTTGTTGTCTAAATGATGGCAGCCCCACGTTTCTGCGCGGCCGGACGTACAGCAGTTGCTTAGACTTAGCTTTTGTTTCGCGATGCCTCACTCGTTGCGTCCATTGGTTCGCAGATATAGAAACCCACGGAAGTGAGCACATTCCTACCTACCTGAAGATAAAAGGACTCACCAAATCCGTTCCATCAAATTTTAAACAAACAATAGATTGGCCCGTGTTTAAATCCCGTATGGAAGACGCATGCCACAACGGCATTTCGTCGGCACTAGAATTTGAGATCGTCAAGGCTATGCAGGATGCTATGCGTTCATTTCGGCCATTAGAGAAATACACAGATTTTGATTCGGAAATACAGAGCCTCCGTGCAATCCGCCGGCGAGCGGAGCGACGGTACAGACGGACCAAATCGTTCTACGACCTTAGAGAGGCCAGACGCATTCAAAAGAAAATTCAGCGTCGCCTTGCTGTACTGCAAAATCAACGCTGGAAATCGTTTTGTGAGTCTCTCGACCCGCGTAAACCTCTGTCGGTTGTCTGGAGAACAATTCGTGGACTTCGAACAGCTCCTCAACAGCGTCGTCCATTTAAGTCTCTAGCCCTACATCAAGGACGCCGAGAAGTCGAGGTAGCCGAAGATTACTGCGCAAGAATCGCGGGTCCGGCGCTCCCGTATTCACCTTGCGCACCTATTCCCATTGTGCCCCCTTGCTCCAGAGACCCTCGTATGGACGCTCCTTTCTCCATTGAAGAACTGGAGGCCGCACTTGCTGGGTGCAGGCGCTCTTCGTCACCAGGACACGATGGCATCACATACTCTGCGCTTGCGAACCTTGGTCAAGAGGCCAGAGATGCCCTTCTTGGCCTGTACAACGCATCATGGCGTGACGGCCTGGTCCCTACGACGTGGAAATCCAGTCGGCTTGTTCCACTCCTCAAGGCTGGCAAATCCCCGTTGGAATTGTCATCTTACCGTCCAATAGCACTGGCCAGCTGTGTCGGCAAGGTAATGGAGAGAATGATCCTTACACGGTTAGAATGGTACCTGGAATTTTACAACGTCTATCCAGAGGTAATGGCTGGTTTTCGACGCGGCCGCTCGTCAATAGATAGCGTTATCGATCTTGTGACATACGTTCAACACCAGAAACATCTGAAACGAATCACTGCGGCCCTATTCCTTGATGTTAAAGGTGCGTACGACAATGTAGACCATCATGCAATTCTGACCGCCTTAGAAGCTGTAGGGATTGGTGGACACACCTTTCGCTGGATAGGCAACTACTTGAATGGCAGATCTTTCTTTATTTTGACAGAAGACGGACCAACGCAGCCTAGCTATACCAGTCGTGGTGTACCGCAAGGCGGAGTACTCAGCCCTACCCTTTTCAACCTGGTGCTCGTTGGTCTCGCTGATTCGTTACCGCAAACCGTTCAGCTCTCCGTTTATGCAGACGACATTTGCATATGGGCCTCAGGCGTGACACGTGTACAAGTCCGCGCACGACTTCAGAAAGCCTCAACAGCTGTGTCAACATATCTAAGAAGACAAGGCCTGGAGCTTTCCGCTGAGAAATGTGCACTCGTTTCTTTTACTCGGAAAGCGATGGCCCCGTATGCATTGCGGATTAATGACCAAATTATACGCTATAGACGAACGCACCGATTTCTTGGCGTCATCATTGATAGAGACTTGTCTTGGAGCCCTCACATCTCGTACATGACAAAGCGTTTGGCCGCCATTGTGGACCTTCTTGCGTTTCTCGGCGGTAAGTCATGGGGCGCAACAGTACCGTCAATGTTGCAACTATATAAAGCACTGTTCTTGGGCTTCCTGCGGTACAGCTTACCTGTACTAGGAAATACTTGCACTACGAATATCCGCAAGCTCCAAAGCGTGCAAGCCCAAGCACTCAGGACTTGTCTCGGTCTCCCCAAAACTACGTCATCGATTGCGACAGTGGCCATAGCCAGAGACGCTCCTTTGACCGTTTACATGGATACAGATGTCCTGAGAGCACACATCCGACACCTGACTCGGATTCCCTCCCACCATCTTGCTTGCTTGCCAACAAAGAGGCCACTTTCAACTTTTGTCAAAACTATTGTAAGAAATCAGTCCTACTTGCCATCAGAATTTACGCCCGCTACACGATTATCAGATCCATTGTGGTGTCTGCACCGGCCGCAAGTGCAACTGACAATTCCAGGAATCAGAAAGAAAGCTGGAGCGCCACTGCCAGCTTTGAAACAAGCAACCTTGGAGCACATTCACAACGTGCACAGATTCCGGCAACATGTGTACACAGATGGTTCAGTAAAACTGAACAGCTCTGCTGCTGCAGTCGTCATCCCTGCAACATCTGAGGAAATCAAAGTAAGAACTTCATGTGCGACCACGTCGACGGGTGCAGAACTCGCGGCGCTTCGTGCTGCACTTGTTTTCATTAAGCAGAAGCCACCGCAACAATGGACAGTCTTTAGTGACTCCAAGGCAGCCCTTCAGTGCATACGGAGCCCAATGCGCCACGGACCCAGTGAACAACTGGCCTCAGAAATTCGGCACATATATCATCAAAGCCATGAAAAGGGACATAACATAATCTTTCAGTGGCTTCCAGGACATTGTAACATCAGCGGGAATGACCACGCCGACGAAGCCGCCCGATCTGCGCATGAAAGTGGTCAACGAGTCTTCATTCCGCTTTCGCGAACAGACGCCGCGGCTGGGCTGCGATTGATGTCCCGTGACTGTACTTTGCCCCTGTGGGACTCAAATGTTTTCACCATGTGTCGGTTGCGTTCGTTGTCTCCGGATATACGGATGCACCTACCGCCTGGGTTACCACGACGTGAACAGACCATGCTCTACCGTCTGTGGCTAGGCGTTGCCTTTACTAACTCATATGCTTTCCTCATTGGAATGGCCGACAGCCCCACGTGTGGCACATGCAACATCGACGAGACGCTCTCACATATTATCTGTGTCTGCCCGCGTTATAGTTCTCAGAGACAAGTGATGTGCAGAGTACTGGACCAGTTGGACAATCGTCCACTATCAGAACTAAAAGCTTTAGGTCAATGCTCCGAAAAAACATCCGCGTTAAAGGCCTTACTCGCGTTATTAAGGTTCCTGCGGTCTACGGGGCTTCACGACAGACTCTAAAAATGCCGCCCCCTACCGCTCTTTACTGTACGCGCTTTGTTCGTGCTTGTCTCTCTTTCTTTCTATCTTCCTCTTCCGCTCTGTTTCTCTTTTTATCCCCTTTAACCCTTCCCCCTGCGCAGGGTAGCCAACCGGAACTACCTCTGGTTAACCTCCCTGCCTTTCTCTGCATTATCTTATCTCTCTCTTCACAATTTTCTTGCTATACACTGCTTTATGTTAGTTTTGAACTGCAAGTATAGTTTGAATGAATGCAAGAAATCATTCTTGATGCCATCATTGGAAATACTGTTTCCTAACTTTGCTGAAATTGCATTCGGTCATTAGGATGAACCATTTAGCCCCTCAAGACATTTTTCATTGAATGCTGTTAGGTTCTTCATCACCATTATTTTCCCTCAGCCAATGAGTAATTCAATTTTTATCGGCAACTTGCAAGAAATAGATACAAACTAACTTGAAAGACACCCTATATTTGCTAGTAACCGTTCGTGTGAAAAATGCACCAGACAGGTCAGGTGAGCAGAAATTAATTATCACTGTAATACAATTACAATAAAGATGTAAAGAACCATGTCTATTTTAGATATACTTAATGTTTCTTGCTACCTGAATTTCTAGGACAGCTTATCCCACATTTTGTGTCGCCGAATAAATTTTCGTATACATTTCAGTATGTAGGCAAAGTAAAACTGCCCTTTAATGCGTGTTTCCTGTCGCAATTTTTCATTTTACGCAACAAGGGAAGCGGGGAAAACCCGAGTTCACGTTGGTGATCAAAGCTTAAATGTAAGCCCCGTGACCGAAAGCATTCTTTATTTCTTTTGATTGCTAGAGACTACCACAATGAATTCTAACCCTCTCATATTTGGACTGGACGCTGAAACAGCAAGGAAGCAAAAATCAAGTCAATATAAGGACCGCTATATTTTTTACGACGTTCGAATCAATAATCGAATCGAAATTCGGTCTTGCTGACGGAGAAGGTTTGCTATGCTTTGCACAAAAGCGAAAACGTCTTTAAAATTATCGTGTACATACACTCGGGCGTAACAATCCCGGGTTCGTATGCCTGCCAGCAGCACTGAGCAGCGTCTGTCCATTTGAGGCAGACGAAAGTTAACGCACTTGACGCTTGTCAAACTACGAAACGGGTAGACGAACATTCTCACCTTTCAGGCATTACGGAGCGTACGAGAGCAAATCTGCGGCCATATTTTACCCACCGTTTTATTTCACAGAGGCCCTACCTTAGCATGCTTCTAAATGTGTCCCATCTGCAATTAGGCTCGGTGCAAGAACGGTGCATTGCACGCGGATGTCTATGGTGCAATAAATGTAACAACTGCTTGGATACCACTGTCCCCGAGCGTGCGCCACTCCTCTTATCGAGAGCCCTGTTTTTTTGTTGTGTTTTGCTTTTCCTGCGTAGTGAAATTCGCCGTTCGTTATTTTTGTTGTTATGTTACGAACCCGGCGTCCCTTCGCTTCAGTAACTCACATCGATAGCTCCCGTGGGCCAACGCTGTCACAATACTGTATTCATAACAGTGTGGGCCACGGGACATTAGCTTCCGGTGCCTACATTCGGCCACACATCGTCGGGCACCATTCATGCGTCGCCGATGGCCGCCTCTCTCGGAAAGAAGGACAAAAAAAATGGTAAACACGAAAAACAAAATGCATTTTAGACGCCGCTGCTTTATTTTTGCGTCAGTTGAGCGCGCGAACGCTCCTGTCATAGTCCCGGTCGCGGCCCAGTCAAAAGTGGGACGAGTTTTCGGCATGTTTGAAGAATGCAGAACTCGGCGTGTGGAGGGTTTTGTTGTTAGAGAGTCTCTCCAGTAGCGGGCACCAGCGAGCCGAAAGAAAGCTTTTCGGGACAATAGACGCACGAGGGCGTGCAGAGACTGGCTCCCGCTCCAGGAGACCAGTCTGCCGAGAAATGTATGTGTACTTTGAAGCGTTCCCCAGGACACGATCGTGAAGAACAAGTCTTGGCAACACTCACAAACTTTTTTTCTGCTCGCTTTTGGGTTCTGATGATATTTCGAATGGTGGCTGAGGACCGGACGTCACCAAGATGCCGGCAAACGGAGGCACGAGGTCTGAATGACCATTTCTACATTAATGATAAAGCAAAAGCACGAATTGGGATTAGTAGAGAGCGACTGTCCTTTAAGGCACGATGTGTCCATTCTATCTCGTACACTGTGATGTAGATGTCTCCTATGGCAGTTTCGCTATGTCTTTTATAAGTGCGACTTTAAGTAACTATTCCCAAAGATAAGCGGCAAGTCGAGCGGCAAAAGCCAAGTCTGCAATCGAAATCGCTGGCTTTAGCGACGTTTTTGCGGCATTTTGTGGGGTGTGTGTTTGCACTACTGAAGTTTTTATACACTAGGACAAAATCACAAGAATTATTCATCTCCAGAACTCTTATTCATTGGACAACCCTTTCGGTAATATTATGCATGCTATAATGTTTGCTCAGCTCCTCCTTTTACAAATTCCTCTATTCACCTTGGGAACGTGAGCCCATATGTTCGTACACTATAGAAAACCAGCACTGGCCTGAAGAGGCTACGGCCGTTTGAGAGTCCGATAAAATATGATGGCACAATGTATCGAAAGGCCAAGAAATGTCACGATGCCTTGAAAAGAAAACAGAAATTATTTCTAAAGTGTCCTTAACAAATATCGTAAAGGCGAGTCAACAGGGGTCCAAGAAGACAAGGTCTTCTTTTTTTTTTTTCTTTTGGGGTTTTACGTGCCAAAACCACTTTCTGATTATGAGGCACGCCGTAGTGGAGGACTCCGGAAATTTTGACCACCTGGGGTTCTTTAACGTGCACCTAAATCTAAGCACACGGGTGTTTTCGCATTTCGCCCCCATCGAAATGCGGCCGCCGTGGCCGGGATTCGATCCCGCGACCTCGTGCTCAGCAGCCCAACACCATAGCCACTGAGCAACCACGGCGGGTAAAAAAGACAAGGTCTTCATGGACGCAATAATGTACCATGTGGTTCCTTGTTTCGATGTGCACTACCTCCGGGGTTGGACCATATATTTTAGACTGCGCTATCTTCGTGATTGGTCTGCATTTTTCTTTAGTAAATGAAACCATTTGGTTCCGGTTTTGGGCGCACGTAGCTTGAGCAAGCGCATCTGGGTCTAACTTTGACGTTTCTTGCGTTAAATACACATCATTATTGCTCCGTACATAGAATTATACGCTTACTCGGTGGATCCTTTAGACTTTAGATCCTCGGTAGACTTTCCTGTAATTCAAGTACGTTGTTTAAACCAAGTGAGAGAAAGCGAGAATCAAGCTAACAATCTAAAAAAATATGTCTTGCCTTTTGTGTTTGATTGGCCAAGGTAACAGCAGGAGGACGGAAATTGATTGACTGATGAATTGATTTAATAATAGAATGATTTGCTTATTCCTGACGGTGCAGTATAAGAGAAGGCGGAGGTAAAATCCGTTCAATGAAGGCTATTTCCTCCGCTACTTAGACTATAGCGCCTATACTATTATTTATGAGCGCTATACCGAATTCATGTGAAAACCTTGGTAGCTGCCTCATGTTCTATTGTCTTCATTTCTGCTCAAAACAAGCAGAGGAGTTGGTATTTTTTTTCTCATAATGGGCATTTTGGTGTAAACCAAGCGAGCCGCTACATGGAACTAAGAGCATCAAGTTTTGGAGGCCACAAAAATAAAAATACCCAAGTTTCTACAACGCGAACTTCCCTTTCTTTAGTCTTCTTTTCTTTTTTTTTCTTTTTTTGATGGCACCACCAATGATTTTAGAATGCTGTACTGTGCTTATAAATAATGGAAGCAGATATTATTTTTTTGCCATGGCCGGATTGGTTGTTGATAGTATGGAAACTTGGACGCATTCAAAGAGATCAAGCTCGTTTCTGAAAGATAGAGCTAGTACCGAAAAAAAAAATAACTGCTTGCCTTGCCGGAGGATATGCCCGGCACAGAACCCGTGAGAACGAAAACACAAGATATCCAAAAAACGCCGTTATGTGCCGGAGGCGTCAGTTATAACTCTGTTTTACCCTAATCCACATTTAAAGCATAAAAAAGGCTGTCCCTTATCTTTCTCTCGCAAGCCATCGGCTTTTAACCTTTCCGCGCTTTCCTCTCGGCGTTTGACTGAACTATTAGTTTTACTTGCTAACAACACACGAAAGTTTTCTTTGTTCCTACGTATTGTATGCAAAAGTGAATTGAGTGCGAAAGACTGCCTGATGAATTTTACGGCTGATTTACGTCTGTGAGCTGCATTTTTAATAAACAGTCTGAAGAAGCATAAAATTGTACACAACTGTCCATGTTACTTCATCCGTCATTTCCTGACAACGCTAAAAATTGAAGCGAACTTCGTTTTTTTTTTTACCGGCGCTTGTATAACTTAGGTAGTCATAAATATGCAAGATCTTGAGGAAGTAATGTGTATGCGCCAGTCAGATTCCGTAGCGCAGGGCCGCTGTTGTACTGTGAGCTACATACCGCAAGTAAAAATATTGCCTAGCAGTTACGCAGTATCAGCTTATTTAATGCATTATCATTTTTAGTGTTCTCCAATCACTTTCCGGTGGCTAAATAACGTTGTATTTTTGTATGTAACCGTCCTTCCGCTAACCTCGGTCACTGTGTAGTCCGTGGTTAGGCCATTGAGCTGCTTTGCTGAAGGAACAGGGTTCAAAACCAACCAGTGGTCTAGCTTGAGTCACTCAGTGTGTGACACTGTGTACCTATGTTGCCGATCTTAAACCAACCTCTTTCCCGCAGACATGGGTGACTATAGATGCAGGACCCCATATGTACCTCTTTTCAAAGAAATGACGACTTAAAACACTGGGTATGCGCCAATCGATGTGTGCTGGTCTTCAATGAACCTCTTTGGTGCCAACTTGGGTCACTGGGACACTGTAGGGCGCCTCGTACAATGTGGCGCCCTACAGTAACGAAAGCGATCCCTCAAACGTCTTGAATGCTTTGTGAAATCGAGTCCAAGTCACTGGGGCTCCTCAGCGACAGCAACCCGATGCATTATCAGGCGGCACAACAAATGCACTGGATATGTGCCGTCTTCGTTGAACGTCTTTCGTGTCAACACTTTAGCGAGCTGCGCACTGAAAGCGCTGGACATGTGCCGGCCATAAACGAACGCCTCGCAAACTCGGGTCATTGAGTGTGTGCCACTGAGTGTGCGGCAAGTGGGGGAACGACTCTCAGCGTTGGCACACACCAGCGCGCCACGCTTCTTGTCTCGTAGGCCATGCGCAGACTTCTCAGCCGCGCCGCTAGATGGCATGGCGCGTCCAAAAAGAAGTGCGAGAGAGGATCAGCGCGACGAGCCTTTCGCAGCATTTGCACGCACCAGCGCGTCGCGCATTTGAGAGGCCACGCGTAGAGCTCCGCTGCACCGCCACTAGTAGCCCCGAGTGTTACGAGGAGTGTTACCGCCGTTAGTAGCCCTGAGGAAAAAGCTAAAATGGAATACCGCTGCATTAAACGCCTCATACATAACTAGTCTCGATGGTGACGATACATTGTGCTGCTACATCGATCAGCGATAAACGCATCGCCGGCGACAGTCACCGTGAGATGGTTGCTGTCGATTTGTTTTTCTTTCACGCGGCACAATAACATACGAGTGAGAGCCAGCGCCGGTCCTTGTTTGCACTTGTTGCGAACTGACAGAGACCTAGGCGCCGTCAGTTGTTTACTTTCTTTAGCCTCGGTCACATCAGGCAAAACCTGAAATAAAGTGAAAGTGTCTGTTTTTCGGTTTCGTCCTCGTACGAGAAGTCGCGCTATTATACTTTGAAATACGAGTCAGAGATCAGAACACATGACCAACAGCAGAAACAACCGGACAGGAGACATGTTGGACGAAAGTGAACTAGCTCAGCCAAAACCTTTCGTGTAGGTCAAACGATGTTGTCGTTAATGACGATATGGTGGTATATGTGGGTGTAATGCAAAATTCATGATTCGGGGAGCTGAAAAGAACAATGCGTGTTGCGATGTCAAAAGAGGTAATCAGTCATTTCATTCATAGCATGCCTTGTTTCACTTTTGCGTCATAGTCTCTTGCTTTTCCCTTGAGACGAGAATTTTAAAAAAGATGTTAAACTAAGGTTGCCCCTCCATTGGGAATTGCACAGAAAAATTTATGTTCTGTGATTGACGATAGGTATTTAGTGGCTATTTTTGCTGAAATTTCAGATTTACTCGAAACATGCAATTGCTCTAGGTAAACGAATTGTCATTATTTGACATCTGGCTGAACAACAGACATTTCCTTAAATAACTATGCTGAAATTAGCACCGTGTCCCTACAGGCACATATGAAGTGTATCTCCCGCGCTACCTGAGGCTGCATAATTACAAATCCTGCATTTTCTTACTCTAACAAGTATAACAAACTTCCCCTATACCAGAGTTCTTATTGCCAAATGAACTTACAGATATTCTTGTTGGTTCGGAAGTAAAAAAAAAATGGTACGTGCAGTGATGTACCTTTCAAAAAAGAACAGTTCCCCGCATCAATCGTTCAACATGTTCTTGTGAATCGCCCTCTCTGTATATTACGAAAGCCTTCTTCAATACCGACGCTGAAAAGGGCTCATAATTGTCCTTTTACTGTAGTAAAAGTACTTGGCAAATGGGAGGATCGAGAAGCGTTAAATGGAGCACTGACAGGCTTGATGAGTTACTTAACCGACGTGACATTGTTTCTGCCTATGGATGATTACTTCTTCTGGTATTTATTTTCAATTATTTTTACATTTTCTAGTTCGTTTACTTAGGTATATTTGTTTACTTTGTAGATACGGGGGGATCATTCTTAAGTTTTACGGAATATTTAAAAATCAGGTGGGAGAGATAGCATAATTACATTTCTTAAGCTGAAACTTTGAAAGAAGCGGACATCACTTCCACGAGAAATCAAGACACATAACCAACTAATTGACGAAAATTGACTTATTATCTTCCTAATTATGTACTTTTCGGCACATATTCCGATTTACGAATTTTAGCAGGTAAGTTACCAACTAGGAAGAAATTTTGAGGATGGCGTGTGTTTCGAGATGTGCATCATCAAACTTGCAATAAACATACGCTGTTGTTCAACTTATATTTTTCACAAATTGCTCTTTTATGCATCGAAGCACAGAAACAATCGCGAACGCCCATGTACTTCGTCGCACAATTCGACAATGAATATCTCGAAACTGGTGTCATTCTGAAAATTTATTCTAATGGATATGCCTTGCAAACTCACCGGCTAGAATTAGTAAATTACGATATGTGCAGTAAAGTAATAATGATGAAAGTATTTAGTAAATTTAGGTTAATTAGTTGAATATGAGATTCGATTTGTCCTGCAAGTAATGTCCAACTCCGAATATTCCAGCTCCAGTGCTCAAGGAATGAAATTGTGCTATCTGCTAGCAGTGATTGTTAAAATTCCTGTCAGAGTTAACTACGAGGATCAGGTTCATCTTGTACTTACTCTTTCTGTATTCATTATGCTGGTATTACTAGATTTGTGACATTTTTTTTTTACTCTTTAGATTCCAAAGCGTTCTTAAATTGCTTATTTTATTTATCTGGACACTTAGGTGCGCATCGTAGTAACTGTCGTGTCGCGTTCGCTACACACAGGTTCTCATCATTATGTCTATGTAGCCGCGTGTGTTCTCGTGTGCTCATCTCTTCATGCCATAATTACACATTCCCTTCACCACACGTGGAAATAAACCATACAGAAGCAGCCGTTTGGCGCCAGCTCCAAACTAATACTTTCCCCCGCCTTGTTCTCCGCTACACTTTTTTACCCTACCCAGTATCCCGACGAATGTGCTTTCTGTGAAGGACACCCAAACATCGACCAGTCTACGTGCGAATGCTCCAAATCACCCGACGTTCCTAGAATACCCAACGCCTCCCCATCTCAGTGGGAAGCCGCTCTTTCCAGCAGAGCCAGTGATACCTGATGTACCGGGCCAGTCGGATAGCAGCAGTAAATGGGGCTCTGGGCTGAAGAATTCTCACTCTGAGACATCATTACAAAACAAAAAATAAATTTTTCTGCTACTACTACTACTACTACTACTACTACTACTACTACTACTACTACTACTACTACTACTACTACTACTACTCAGATAATAGATGTAAAATAAGCGGCAGCAAGTTTTGTCGAGATTTTTAATAGCAAACAATCACCCAATCAATTGAACCGTTCTGCGGCCGTTTGATCCTCTGTTCCCCTTTGGTATAATAAAACAATAGATCACATTGTTCAAATTTGCATCGTAATGAAATCCCTATTTTTTTTTCTCATTCCAACGTGCTAAATACAAGACACATTTACAGAAATCAGCACACTTATTTATTTATTTATTTATTTGTGATACCCTCAAGGTACATAATTGTACATTGCAGAGGGGAGGGGCGCGAATACATTCGAAGAGTAAAAAATACAGGATTAGTTCAAGGAATTTCCAACGAACAAAAGCAATATGAAAAAAGTAGCAACACATTCATAACAAATCTCAGAGGCTTACATAACATGAAAATACACAAAGAATACACTTTAACAAGCAGACAATGTTGACGGATAAGTACATAATCATGCCGTTTGCTACCATACATTATTCTGTGTTGGTTAGTGCATTCTTAAAACGAGTGGGGTCACTGATGCTTACTAATGATGTTGGTAGGTTATTCCAGTCGACTGAAGTCCTAGGAAGGAATGATTGTGAGCACGCAACGGTGTTATGACGGGGTACGTTAACTTTATGTAAGTGGTCACGACGAGCCGAATAATAAGGTGCAGGTTGGATCCAAAGAGGGCGAAGAGATGCGTTGTGGTAGTAGATTTTATGAAAAAGGGAAATGCGCGATTCTTTTCTTCGATGAGATAATAATGGAATTTGAAGGGTTCTCTTCATTAATGTAACACTAGCAGTGCGATGGTAGTTAGCTAAGATGAAACGAACCGAGCGATTTTGCACCGATTCAATTTCGTTAATTAATGTGATCTGATGAGGATCCCAAACGGATGAGGCATATTCTAATTGGGGGCGGACGTATGTCGTGTACAACAGCCGTTTTAATGAAAGTGGCGCAAGCGAAAAATTTCTCTTCAAATATCCTAAGGAGCGGTCAATTGCAGAACGAAGGCCCCCCCTCCCCCCCCCGGGCGGTCTGTAATTACACGTGTCTTGCACCAGCTGACGTCCCCTTATGCCTGAAAATTTCCCGACGTCATCACACCGCCTACTTCTCTGCCGATAGCGGCGGCGCTTCCCTTCTCCTCGGCGCCCATTCTACAATTTTAATAGACCATTGATTATTAGCCCTGCTGATAACATGGCCTGCCCAACTTCATGCCTATTTCTGAATTTCCGCTAGAATATGCGCTCCTAGAATATAATTCGTTGGCCAAAATTTATGTACTTCTCCACAGCGCACATCACTCATGCGTGTAAGCTTGCTAACTTCGTGCATGCCTCGCCTCCGCAAATTAAAATTAAACTCTGGATTTTGCCATCGCCAAGCTTCACAATTGGCTTGTAGACACGTGTAAGTGCAGCGCTCTTGTTTAATGTTGCCCCCCTCCCCCTGCTCTTCCCCTTTACCAGTTAAGGTTCTTTAACATTCTCGTGAAGCATGGTACACGAATGTTGTTGTATCCGCCCTCATCGGAACGCAGCAGCCATTAGCAGGAATTTCTAACCAGCGTGTGCTAGCTCAACCCCACAATGTTATTGGTACTGGTCCACCGCGGCAGCTATTACCTCCTTAACGTGCTAACCTTTCCCACGATTTTCAGCATGCTTCAAAAGCTACGTTCTTTAGATATAAACCCGTTTGCACTTGCGTGCTTGTCTTGACACGTCTCTCTTTTACACTTAGGCGTGTGTGTTTAAGATTGCACGTTCACAAGTGCTTCTGCATGGTGGGAACGAGGAGCTTTAGATTTTGCGAACCCAAAGCGCCAGGCCTTGCTTGCCTCTCTTCTTTTTAACTCCTTTTAGATTCTTTTGTGCACTTTTTTGCATTCTCTTATGGACCCGATCATTTGCGTTCCCTAACATTGGGCCCGCAAAGCCTAAAATTCCTAACGACGTCTTCGCGGCAAAACTGCGTGAGACGACTCGTAAGCCGAAGCCAATAAAGCTACGTGTACAGTCGCACGTGGGATATGGATAATTCCTCATTTTACGATGTCATGCCACAGACGCAGGCGTTCTCCCTTAACGCACTTTCTAACGCGTGAAAAAAAAAAGAAGGCAGAAGTAAAACCGAAACTGTAGTTCCACGTGCAACATTAAGAAAAGATGAAACGACCCCTGCATTCGCAAGGAGAGTGCGTATAGAACGTAGCCAAAGTTCACTTTATTGTGTGAACACGACTATTTCAAGTTTCCTGTACCATCCACACAACCGCGTCTTTCTTTCTTCGATTTCCTTTACACTTCTGTCTACACGTGCCAGGCAGAAAGGAAAAAAAAATGGACTGACAGAATAACACGTGTTTCGTAAAATATGCATCCTTTGATCTTTGCCTCGTTGTCCTTGTCTATTTTGTAGCTGACTTTTGCAGCGCGTATCTTTCCTGCATTGCTTATTCCGCCCACAACATCGTTCTTTAAGCAAGTGACCTTGTTCTTTCTCCACGTCGTCGTTTTGTTTCGTGGCGTAACACACAGAAACCGATTGTTTGAAGCCCGCCCATCCTTCTTGGTTCCCGTAACCAATCCTATGTTAGCCTATGCAACGCTTGCAGTAAATTTCAATGGTAGATTCGGAGTTGCCGACGGACTCTAGGTTTCATCACTACGCTACAGCGAAGGGCTACAGAATGAAATCTGCGATTGAAACAAAGGCGCAGTCGCCAGAGCAATCGGGAGGGGTAGCTATAGCGCCCATCCGCTTCCGGAAGCGCCCAGTATTTCTCGCGTTTTTAGTCGTTTCCGGCCTTTTATGGCTTGAACTCGCCTGCGCGTTGTGTTTAGAAGTTTCGTGCTTCTTCTTTAGCCTGCTGCGTTCCAATGGAAGTCACGACGCATGTAAGTCTGCTTCTCTTGTCCACCACGATTGTGTGTCGGAAACATCGGAGACGCAGTGAACTCCACGATGAGTTCGGTGGTAACACACTGAGACACCCTTCACGTGCCTTCGGAACAGCGTTTCATCAACAGAAATAAAGGCTGTTAAAATGTTAGCTTGCTAACAGGAGCCGTCGTTAGCTCTTCATCGGAACACTGGCGAACGACTTCGTTTATGGAACGCGCAATTTTGGTCTCTGGGCCGAAACATGATGTCGAAAGCTTCCTTCAATACACCAGCTTCCGAAGCTTCTTCGTTGCGTGAGTCTCCCGCAGGTCGATTCGCAACGTGAGCAAGGCGAGTCATCCCTCGCCCCAAGCCGTAAAAGCGCAATGACGATGCAAAGCACCACTCGTTGCTTCCGAGAGACCGCGATTCACGTTCACGGCTCGAGTGCCATCGCGGTACGTTGGCTAGGGTGGCCTGATATCAAGCGACTTCCAGTTGACTCGGTCATTTTTTGCGCAGTATAGAGTACTGCTCAGCGGAGTGGATCTGGTGGTAGAGCTGCTCCCAATCCGCCCATGAAAGATACGGCAAGCACTCTCAATCTTCCAATGGAATAGAGTTGTTCCGAAAGGGGGAGAAAAGCTACCGTCGGAAGTGCTTCGAATCTACTATTATAATTCTCTATTATAACGACAAAGACCTTTGTGCATTGGAAAAAGATCGTTTTTCGAAAAGGCAAGCGCACAAAAGCATAAGAGCGACAATGGCTTTTGCATGGTCCTTTCAGTTTCTATTGCAACTACGTTCTCCACTCGCATTTTGTGAAATCAAGCTATTCAGTAAAGCCAATTAAAAAAACTATTGGAAGCAGAGCGTACTAAATGAAGAAAGAAAAGACAAAACTGGCTGTAGCGCCCTTTTCCACCTATATTCGTAAATTGGATGCAAATTAAATCTACAGCATTTTTCCGCAAAATGCTATTTAATGTCTGTGGGAGGATGTTCGACAAATCTGTTCACCCTAATCTAGAATACCTTAGGATAAAATGGGGTGTTGCTTAAACGAGGAAAGCACTTGGAAAAAAAATTGGTAGGCGACCCTAATCTTTCACTTAGGTGTCTCTTAGTGGCACTCGCAGCTCCGATTTGGTGTTCTTTAGGTTATTTTTAGGCGAACGCAAAGCGCGAACCGCACTGCGAAGCAAGTGTTTTCTATTATTTAGCCGGTCAAGTATCACGCTACCGTCTTGTGTGTGACCTCATTAGTGATGTCCTTATTTCCCCTTTCTACTTACAGGTTTCTAGAAATTGCGCCAAAGTCTTGCTCACGCAGCGGGTCTCTAAAATCTACAGCATTCTGTGCTTTGGTGCGCGATAATCAGTTATTTCTGATTAATTATAATTATTCCAGACACTTCAGCACATCTGCGTGTAACTAACCTTATGTTGCGATACCATCTCTATAATGCAATCCATGAATACTGTACTGCACTATTTTTTCCATATTTTTTTCGGAATTATTTTGAATTTCATCTCTGGTTGTCTCAGGAGGTGAACAGAAACAAGAGTGTCACTCGATGCTCGTGCCACTGAAAAAAAAAGGGAGGGAGGGTCTCTTACGTTTTTATACAGCGTCGCGAAATTCTCATTGTAGAAAGCTCATCTACCGAACATTTTGTTCTCCTGCATCTCGTGCTTGCCTGTCAATTTCATATCGCTGGGCTGCGAGTGAGGCAAAGACAGGAAAGAAAACGAGTATGGTTTAAGCGGCAACTGCCGAGCGAAGTTAAGGTTAGTTTTATGTAAAATCGGGTGCCTTTGGCGAGCTGAATACAACTGAAACCCTTATAATTGGTAGAGTGTATCTCTTAGGCGCCGTTTTCTGCGGCAAGTGCCGGCGTCGGCGGCATCGGCGGCGCAACCGAGCGAACGAACACTACAGTGAAGGATAAAAAAAAGCAACGCGGAGCGTAGTGCGGAATGAAAGGCGGTGATGGCGAAGGGAGCGCGAGGAGGAAAGCGGAGGAGGAAGTAGCAGCGGAACCATCAGGCCGAAAGCGGAGGAGGAAAGAAGAGAAGCGTAGTGACGCGCAGGACGTTCTGCGACGATCGCTACGAGATGGCGCCGGAGTACCGCGCGTCGTCAGTTCACTTCATTATCTCTCTTCAGTCACCGCTACCAGCGGGTAACATATGCTAGTACTAGTTGCCCTTCCTATTTGGCACACAACTTTTTTGTGTCTAGCCTCGAAGGGCATACTTATGCCTCTTCCTAAAGTCAGCATGTAGAAACATGCAAAATATGATGCCCCTAGTTTAGTATTCCGAACCTAGAATTTACTTCAATCTAGCTTCTCATTTCGCAGCTTCTACCATGTGCTTCTGACCATGTAAACGCAACCACTGTAACACCCTGTGTGCCCTGATGGCACATTTATATAATTTAATAAAGAAGGAGTAATGACAGAACGAATAAATCTACAGAAGATTGAGAATGAGTGGGAGTACATATTCGGCACATTGCCAATTCATGAACGGCCACTTACCACTATCCCTGAGGGAATCATAGCATCGAAACATTCAGCCAGTGCTTAACAGGTGGAAAAACTTTGAGACTAAGAAACAACTTGTAGAATAAGCTAAGGATCTAGCAGGTGCTCATAAAACGAAATGTGGCAGGCGTTACATTAGGGGTGCGATCTTGTACGCGTACCAAAATAGAACGGAGGCGGTTCGTTCCACCGAGCCAAATACGATTCGTCAATTTGAACCGTGCCGAACGCCATGACGTCAAGTGTGACGTGTTATCTGCTGTAAATCATTCTGTGTCGTCTGCTATCGGACGAACGGAACGGAACATACCGCCTATTTCGTGACGTAAAGAACGAACCGCCTCCGTTCTATTTTGGAACGCGTACAAGATCGCACCCTAGGACACTGGACGATAGCAGTGTGGATCAGATAGCAAACGGCTGTACGGAATACCATGTAGTTGAGATTAAGAGGAAGAAATGGAGTTGCGTATGCCATCTAATGCGTATGCAGGCCTATAATCGCTGGTCTTACGAAAAGTACACGATGGGTGCACGCCAAGGGAAGGGAAGCGCAATCGAAAATGGCAGAAAACTAGGTACTATATGGTGAAATTACGCAAATTGCATGCATGCCAAGATGGGGTCAGTTGACGCAAGACAGCGATAATTGAAGACCACAAAGAACGCTCTCATCTGCAAAGTAGTAAAGAGGGCTCTCCGGTTAGCCATCTAGACCCATACCGAGGATCTCTTGAAGCTAGGGGTACATAACACCACCGAGGAGGTTGCAGAAGCCCAAGAACGCGCGCAACTCTCTCGCCTGAGCACCATCCTCGAAGAGCAGGGTTACCACCCTGCGGGATTCCCGATGGTCAGTACCCCGATCCCTAGGTGGATTTGAGACAAGTTCGTAGCGGCCCCTGTGCCCCGAAACGTCCTTCCCGTCCACATCCAGGGCAGACGCAAGGCCAGAGCCGCAACTATCCTCAAAAAGATCAAGCAACACGACATTAGAGCAAGCTTTGTTGCATATTAGAGGTGGGATTGCGCAACATTTTGACGAGACACACAGAAGAGACACACACCACAGTGCGCTACTTGCAACTATCGCTCTGTGGTGTGTGTCTCTTCTGTGTGTCTCGTCAAAATGTTGCGCAATCCAACCTCTAATATGCTACACCAACACGCCCAGTCGTCAACCTTGGCAAGCTTTGTTGACGCCGTGGAGTACAGTGACAGGAAGACCTTTGCCGTAGTTGTGGTCGACTCCAGCGGCAAAATTTCCAATAGCGCCCCGATTCGCACTTCAGACCCCAGAGTCGCCGAGCAAGCCGCCATCGACCTCGCCCTGCTAGACGGTTGTGGGTCCGAGATATCTATAGCGATTCCAAAACGGCAGTTAGAGCTTTTCAGAAGGGCTGCATCGCCAAGCAAGCTGCTCGTCTTCTTAGCGGCTCTAGTCTATATGCTCTCACACATCATTCAATGCACTGGTTTCTCGCACACGTACGGTCGGTCGAGGGTGCTCCCCCGAAGCTAAATGAGTCTGCTCACGAGGCTGCGCGTGACCTCACCGACCGGGCTTCCTCTATAAGGAGCGCTGACTCCCCTCCTCTCTACGGTCACAGGTACACTGCCGCTACTCACAACGAGATTATTAAATATTTATACATGTCCAGAAGGGTCTTTCCACCCACTCACCCCAAGTTGAACAGGGCGCAAGCCATTTCGCTTAACCTTCTACAGACCAGCACATCGTCTGTCCGTGTCTGTCCGCTCTCCAGAAGGCTTACGCCGACGTGTATCGCGACATAGCCTGCCCGTCCTGCGGGCAGACCTCCACTCTATAGCGCAAGTAAAACTCTTGCTTGGGCTAGTTGGTTCAAGCTTGACGTAGTAAAGGCAAGGCGCAGAAGACCAGGACTCAGGAAGAAGAACTCAAACGGCGCCGGTCCGGCACCGGTCCTGTCATTTGTGTTCTTCTTCCTGAGTTTTGGTCTTCTGCGCCTTGCCTTTACTACTTTAGCGCACATGCTCTGGGAGTGCGGGTCGACATACCCCAGGTTCATCAAGGAGGAGTGGGACTCACTTCTGCATAGCCCCGCTATAGAAATGCAAATCGTGGCCATCCGGCGTGCCCGCGACCGGTCCGGTGGGCTAGAACTGCCGGTCCCGACGTGGGACTAGCCGGGTGCGCGACGAGTTCGCGTCCTCGCCGGATCTGCAATAAAGTTTATTCACTCACTCAAAGGTCAACGTCCTAACATTTGACAAACACACATGTGCTGATATGAGGAATCTGAGAATGAACCACAGTATAGCAATCAATGACATCATGTTCAGTGGGATCATTTTTCGCTGTGACAGCCAACATGGATAACGTTGCGGCGGCAATCGGTTCAGCTCCATCTTGAGTCATCAGCGCCCCGTCTCTACCACTTTCCGGTCTAGCGGCTCGTAGGCTAAGCGAGTGCGCTATCGTCTCGCGCTAGCAGACGAGTTTCAGA